>NW_023473660.1:3260-3698 GCF_013731165.1 Rhagoletis pomonella
TGTGTGTGTGTGTGTGTGTGTGTGTGTGTGTGTGTGTGTGTGTGTGTAACAATCGACTTATCTACTCATCATGGACACACTAAATATGAAAGTGTGTAGGAATGTGGCGGTGGGAATAGGTTGGCATTGGCTTAGGTAAAATATTTTACGAAATTTCGAACAGGATTAACAAATTAAAAGAGTCATTTGGCTCCTATTCGATAAATTTTTTTCGATCTATGTACCTTTTGAAACGAGCTATCACAAAAGATTGGAAAGTCTCCATAAACTTTTTTAATGAGTATAGAAATAGAAAGAAATTTAGGCACATCGCCAACCTAATCCCACCGCCACATTCCTACACACTTTCATATTTAGTGTGTCCATGATGAGTAGATAAGTCGATTGTTACACACACACACACACACACACACACACACACACACACACACACACACA
>NW_023473661.1:0-3697 GCF_013731165.1 Rhagoletis pomonella
GACAGTTGCATACGGGAAAACAGCGATAGGAAAGAAAATGCTAACAACTCGGCCAATCTGACAATTGATCGACCTCGATCAATAACTAGATTTACAATGTGGCTTAACCTGAATTATACACACTTAAGTTGTTTCGGATATCACAAATAAGAATTAACAGTCTTAAGTTACAAGGCCTAAGTCTAGGTTATAGTATTGCTTTACTCCTCGACAGGTCCAGCCTCTACGTTTTGCTTAAGCCACTTCCTCATTCTATTTGCCTCTACCACACCATCGTATGGTAGCTGAGTTAGTTGACAATTCTCTATGTCCCGGATAACGTATCGATCATTCCCGAGAATTTTGTATACCACATATGGTCCCTTATACTTGGGAATTAGTTTTTTGTTAGTCCCAGCGGTGGTGTCAACGTTCCTTATGACTACGAAGTCACCCACATCGTACTTCTTAGCTTCTACGCAATGTTTTAGAAAATATTCCTGGCTATACTCTTGAGCGCTTTGAATTGCTTCAGCGGCATCCCGTCGGATGCTCTGTAAATCCCGTACTTCTTGTCTGCCAAACTTATTATCGAAATATTCCGTAAACTCATCCACTATCTCTCCCTTTTGTTCCACACCAAACAAGAGCATACTGGGGGAATTCTTTGTGGAGCTGTGAACTGAATTATTTATTGCATATTCTACTTGCAAGAGCCTATTCGACCAATCGGCATGATCTATGGGGTCACACAGTTTGCCTAGCATCGTTTTTATTACCCTATTAACCCTTTCAACCTGCCCGTTGGCCTGTGGGGAGGCAACCGCAACCTTCACATGCTCTATATTTCTTCGAAATAGAAACTCTTTAAACTCTAACGATGTAAAGCAAGCACCCCTATCAGATATAATTCGTCTGGGCCTACTATAATAACTGAAGTATCTCTCCATTGCGGCAGTTACTTCCCGAGTGCTCGTTGAGTTCGTCGGGTATAGTTTCACAAACTTAGTAAAACTGTCGATCACGACCAGTATATGCTTTCTCTTAGATTTTAATGATGGTAAGGGACCGAAATGATCTACATGCAAGGTGTCAAATGGTACTGGCCTCTTAGGGATACTATATAAGTGCCTCTCACTCGCTCGAACTGGTTGCGCATACATTATGCATTTAAGGCAATTACCAATAAAAGACTCTACTTTCCGACGCATTTGAGGGAACCAATGATGGCGACTAATTTTTGAACAGCTTTTATCAACAGCTTGGTGTCCGATCTTCTCATGCATCAACCTTATGATATTATCCTCCATCTCACTTGGGATATACAGAACTTTACATCCTTTGCGATTAATCTTAAAAACAAGACCATTTTCTAATTCAAATCCTTCGACAACTCCCTCTTGTAATTGATGTCGTATGTTTTTAATTTTCTCGTCCCTTTCCTGAGCAACTTGGACTTGGAATTCAACCTCATCAACATCTAAGGCCGCGCCGACTTGGCAGCGACTAAGTGCATCTACATGCCCCATGAGAACTCCACTACGGTGTACTATCTTGTAATTATATGCTTCTAACTCAAGAGCCCACCTAGCTATTCGCGCATTAACTTGTTTCCTTTCTAGAGTCATGGCGAGTGAGTTACAGTCAGTAACTATTTTAAATGGGATCCCCTCCAAATATACTTTAAATCTACGTAACGCATAAATTACAGCTAATGTCTCCAACTCAAAGCTGTGGTATCTGGCTTCCGCAGCGGAGGTACTCTTAGAAAAATAAGCTATTGGGTGAAACTTCTCGTCGTGTTGCCGTTGCAACAAAACTGCACCAAAGCCAGAGGTGCTTGCGTCACAATGGAGTTCTGTTTCCTTTGTAGGATTATAGATCGCAAGAACTGGAGATTGCGTTAGCTTGTCTTTAAGTTGCTCAAATGCGGTGATACAGCTTTCGTTGAAATCGAAATCAACACCCTTTTTTAGCAAATTTAACAATGGCCTAGCAATTTTGGAGAAAGACGGCACGAATCGGCGGAAATATGAAAATAAACCTATGCAAGAGTGTAATTCCTTTTGGTTAGATGGCACTGGATATTTCCGTATATCTTTGACGTGAGATTCACTTAAAGTAATTCCGACTGGGGATACAGAGTATCCCAGGTACTCTATCTGAGTATACCCAAACTTGCACTTTGATAAATTTAGTTTTAAACCTCGTCTACTAATACGCTTCAATAATGTCATCAATAAAGTTTTATGCTCTTCGAGAGTTGCAGTGGCAATTAATATATCATCCATGTAGATGATAATTTTCCTTGCGTCCACTAAATCTCTAAATATGTCGTTTATGAAACGCTGAAAAACGGCCGGGGCATTTTTAAGTCCGAACGGCATTTTAAGATATTCATACTGTCCATTCGGTGTCACGAACGCAGTGTATGGAAGGGACTCCGGTGACATACTAACTTGGTGGAACCCGTTTTTTAGGTCTAAAACAGAAAAAATATTCTTACCCTCGAGATATTCTATACAATCCTCTATGAGTGGCAGAGGGTAGTTATCTCGTACGGTTATTTTATTCAGACCCCTATAATCAACACATAAGCGCTTCTGGCCACTCTTCTTCCTTACAAGTACTATTGCTGAAGCGTAAGGAGAATTACTCGCCCGTATAATCCCATCCCTTTCTAAATTTCTTACAATATCCTGTCCCCGGATTTAATGCTATTAGGTGGCGCATAAGCTTTTAAGAGGCTAAACTTGTTTAAGATTTCGACCAGGTCATTCGACAACGGAGTGCAAAGAGTGTTCTTATATATCAATAAATTGTCTCTCGTATATTTACGTTTTATTTTAGCTAAGCGTATGTTAAACTGCTTCAAAAAATCTCGTCCAAAAATAACAGGTACTAACATTTCATTTTCTGGCAATATATTTATTTTGATATTTTTTACTTCATTTTTAAATTTCACAGAACAAAGGACTTGACCCAATATTTTTAGTTTTAATCCACCAATGCTGCGGTAAATATGTTGTGGCTCTCGTAAAATTTGGCAATTATTTGGCACACACGATTGCTTCATAAAGCTAGTTGGACTACCGGTATCAAAAAGGGAAATGAATTTATTAAATTTCTCACTCTCTTGTCGATTGGTCTCAAAAGCAATACTTACAAAATTGAACGATTCCAGCTCGGTGAGGTCGTTTTCGTAAACGGCGGCAACTGGTTGGTCGGCAATCGGCTTCAAAATTTTCCGTGGATTGGTGCATGAATGATGGTCGTGACCCATCTTCCAGCACCGGAAGCAGGACCCATTCGGACGCATCGGATACGGGCAGTTTGGCTTTATGTGGCCCCTCTTGGAGCAGTTAAAGCATAGTGGCTGGCTGTTTCCTCCAGACTCGGCAGTAAGCTTATCAGAGGCTGACGGCTTGACGGGAACGGCAGGTTGCTTTGCGGCAGCGGCAGGCATCATACGTCGAACAGTACCAAAATTTGGCTTGAGGTATTTGTAATAGTAGCGATTCACTAGCCTCTTCAGCTCGTCCAGTGATTGTGCTGGCATAAGTAAATTTATATTGTTTATTTTATTCCCGATCCCATCAAAGATCAAGTCCATGACGTCAGTTTCCTGGACACATCCACGTTTCGCCAGAGCCTGCATAGTCAATATGTAACAGTGCAGTTACTCGCCACGACGTCTACAGAATGTTGAGCGAAAGGA
>NW_023473662.1:0-3697 GCF_013731165.1 Rhagoletis pomonella
AATGATTTGCAAGCGTTGCTCGTTAGTAAGTCTATTCATGATGAAATTTCAAAGCATACTGAGCATCTTTCTCTTTGACACCATGTCTGAAATCCCACGTGATCTGTCAAATACTAATGCATGAAAATCCTAACCTCAAAAAAATCACCCGTTATTAATATCCTACTCACTAACCAAATAATAAACCTCTAATAAAATGCAGTCAATCAAAAGCAATAAAAATCACGTTCGACTGCTTCAAAGTCATAATTCAATTATATAGCCGCCCATTTATGCTTCGAGTAGCGCATTTGAGTAGCTATGAATAATTTCATTAATAATTGCTACGATTTCTGGCCTATAATTTCCTTAACAGTACCCTTACGAAATGAAGCGTAAATTCATTGCCCATGAAATATATGTACGTATTTCCACTCACTTGCTTACAAGCGCACCCACAACTTGCTGCTTTAGCTTATGCATATATATGTACGTAGGCATTACATTAGATTTACATAGAACCCTGTAGGTAACTAAAGGATGATGATTCTACATTTATGAAATGCTGTCGTCGGATATTGGGGACTTGGCCTTAACAGGCAAATAGATTATTGAATATTTTCTTTTGACTGTTTTCAGGCGAATTTAGTTATTTAATTTATTTTTTCAAAGTTGGCAAACAAGTCGTTATTAAATTCCATCTTTTTCCTAAAGGCGCATACTTTTATGCACAAAGGTGCCGTGTAGGAAGTGCCACAATATGCCAACAAACGCTAAGGAAGTTTGCGTTCACAGCGCACTTACCAGATTTATCGGTCGGCCAAATCAGTGTATCGTAATGAATCGATAGAAAATTGTAGGCCTTAAAAGCAAAATACGTTGAAGGCGATCATCGAGACCGAGGGACCCTCTTAAATGAATGAAATCTGTGGGTGACTGCCAGTGAGTGGATAGCTTTGGTCACACGCACAATTCCATTATAGAATACGAAATTCCAGTACATTTGGTCTATTACGTTAGCCTTAACCCAAGAATATACATCAAAAGCACACTGCATTACACCAACAACTCTACCATCGTTAAGCAAGTCATTCTCAATTTGACCATTTCGGGGGGTTAGGCACTCATATTGGTGTACATAACGTACATATATGTACGTAACTGTACGATTAATTTAGATTTATGTTCGTATTAGAGCAACCAAATTCGACAGCACACACACACACACACACACACACAGCAAAGTGAACCGGCTTCCTGCAAATGGCATAAAGACCGGGAAACAACAATATTGCTGAACTACATTAACTGCTTGTCAGTGGACCATCAAATCAACTCGAACCTAGTACAAAGCACATAAACTTAAATCGGCTGTAGGTTTCTGTATGTGACAGAGTGTGTGTGTGTGTGTGTATGTGTGTGTGTGTGTGTGTGTGTATGTGTGTGTGTGTGTGTTTGTGTTCTATGAGTTCTTGCTGCTAAATCAGTTCATTATTGCTTTTGGCGCAGTGTATGTACCACCAACACCAGCAACTAATGCATGAATACTCACAAATAATGGCTTTGATGTGGTCAAAAGGGCCCATCATGGGTGTTGCTTGCTTTTGGCAGCTGGTCGGTTGTATGGATTGAGGAGCGCAGTTACAAAGCGCCACTAATCATGCCTATCAAATATTTTGATGATCTCCTGCATCCAACCTAACGGCCTACGCATTTATGTATACATATATTTGCCTATCTTGGACGTAGAGCGAAAGCATTGGAGCAGGCATTTCAGTTGAATTCAGTGTCATTTTACATTTGTAGCTACCGCAAATCTTTTGTGGTTTAGATAAATTTTCAAGGATCAACTTGATAGATTTCTTATGAATGATGCATACACAAATCTGTAAGTGGAGGCAGAAATGGAGAGTACGTAGATATTTTCAGCTTAGAAACTTAATATTTTATGCACAAAGTCTTACTGCGCCTGAGCTCAATTCATTATTAATTTTGCTTGCGGTATTTGTTGTTTTTAAATGTGAACTTATTATTTTTGTGATTTTATAATTGTATCATTTGTTTTCACTGGGGGCAAGGGAAGGATTTATGTGGTAAAATTTTTCATTTTGTAGTGGTTTTTCAAGCACGCTGGATATTGTTGCATACATTGTTTGTTTATTTCTTTTACACATTTCCAGTGCCGAGGTATTTTTTTTTTTTGCTTTCTTAGTTGCACCTGTCTATATATTCAGTGGCTCGTTATTCTTTTAGAAATATTTTCCAATACTATTATGGTTATCGCTTTATCGATATGTTTAGTGATATTTTTATCGACAGTTTTATCAATATTAGTTTCGTTAGTTGTAGAAATACGCAGAACTTCACATATTTTTACATATGAATCCTCTTCCATTTTTTATCGCATCAAGAGGGCTACAGCGAGCCCTCTTAACATCCTATTACATTTTCGTATGAAAAGCACAGCGATTAGTTTTTCTCACAAGAATGAAACCAAACGTGCCACATGCAGACCAAACATCGAACAACCCATATTCTTTAGTAGTAAGATTACCGCCCAGCGAACAGAGACACATATATTGAAGACCGGCCTCATAAGAGGACATTTCACCCCAAAAGTCCCCCACCATGACCGGCGCGTTTCACAATGGACGTCTGGCCACTTCACCTATCAGGAAAGGTCAATTCTTGAAAATGGACTTCGCGAAGGTGCCATAGTGCAATCGGTATGTATAAAGGCGCTGTACGATAAACGCACCGATCGATGTAGGAAACCCCAGTACCGGCACGGAAAAGGGATAAAATGAACGGAGCCTGGAATCGAGGCTTTGCTGAATTAAGAAGTCTTCGGAACATCATGGGAGTCATAAAGCAATAAATCATCCAGCTTCCTTAAGAGCCTTGGCAAATATAATGAAGCGAGATAACCGCTTTCTGCCTAAGGGCGCGTTCACACAGAAAGTCGAGCGGCGCCGAGCGAAGCAACCCAGTAGAACTTGGGAGCATCGTACGATTGCTCGGTGAGTACTCCCTTGGGAGTATACGAATACTCCCCATTGCTCCCTATGCTTCTGTGTATAAGCATGTAATTTTGTATACTCCCTTTAACATTGGATGTCCTAGGAGGGGGAGTAATCCCTTTTACCTCCTAAACGAGCAATCGGTGAGCACACACAGAAATATCATCCCACAAACCTCCTAATGGAGCAATGCGGGAGTACTCCCTTAGTTACCTCCCAGAAACCTCCCAAAAAGACAACAAGGGAGTGCACATAGAAAACATCCCACATTCCTCACTAACGAGTAGTAAGGGAGTACTCTCATAAGAGTCATCCCGGAAGCCTCCTGCACGAGTAATAAAAGAACGCCTCTATACTCCCGAATTCCTTTTCATGGAGTAATGGAAGACTACTCCCACATTGCTCCATAACGAGCATTTTATATAAGCTAAAAAGATTTAGCTTTTTACGCAATTCATTTATTTAATTTTTTAATCATATACATATATACATACTTATGCACATAAATACAAGATTTAAGCTGATTATTACAAAAACAGAAAAAAACATAAATAAGTATTATTACATTATTAACTAAAATTAGAAAACGGATATCGAACAGTAATGACAAACTCAAACATTATAACGGGTGATTTTTTAAGAGCTTGATACCTTTTTTTTTAAAAAAAACGCATAAAATTTGCAAAATCTCATCGGTT
>NW_023473663.1:0-3697 GCF_013731165.1 Rhagoletis pomonella
TGAAATTTTGCAAGCAGTTAGTTAGCTTATGACCTACAGTGGAAAATGCGCTAATTTTTTGGAAGAGTTGCCACCTGTTAAAAAAGTGCAATTAAATTAATACGCGGAATTGACTTAACAGATTTGCATGAAATTTCGTACAGAGATAGCTTATGACCTACGTTGGAAAATATTCTACTATTTACTATAAGAGTTGCCACCTATTAGAAATGTTTAATTAAGTTAATACGCTGAAATTACTGAACTGATTTGCATCAAGGTTTGCACACAGATAGCTTATGACCTAGATTGGAAAATAGGCTACCTTTTTAAGAATTGCCACCTGTTTGAAAATTAAATTTTGTTCACAGATGGTTTATAACTGGTTTATAACCTGGGTTGAAAAATAGGCTACTTCCTTAACCGGTCTCCCGATCAGAACGAGATTTGGTACACTTACTACGGATTTCGCAAGGATGGTTTAAGACTGAAAGTAATTCCGATAACGCAAGGCCCCTCCCATATAAATTGGAGTTTTCATATTACATACATATCTCTGGAAGTATTTGTGGGAGAGAACTGGAACTTGGTATAGAGATATGTATGTGAAATCAATGGCAGTAATCGATTGATTTTTTAATCCATTAGTCAATTCGATTGAATTCAATCTGACTACAGTTAATCATGATTAATTTTAATCTGACTAAACAGTTAATCGTAACCGCGATTAAAAAAATTAATTTTTAATCATTAACTCTTAATTTGATCAAGTAAGTTTGGTGATTAATTAATTTATGCTGGAATTTTCCTGTGCAAACAAAGCAAGTTAATCCGGTATGGCTAAGTCGGGTTTCCTCATCAATCTGAGCAATTTGGTGTGCATTTTCATTAAGATCTATACCAATAAACGTTTTACAAACCAGGTTTGTAAAAGTTCCCAGTTTATGTATTACTAATAACAATAATTATATTCTTCTTTTGTGTGCTGATCAATTTGGTATAGATTTTTAATGTTATTGTAGGCATACCCTTTTTAGACGTTCGTATCCACAGAGAAAAGGAGAAAATATTAATTAACTGGTACTCCAAACCCATTTCATCGGGACGCATAATAAACTTCCTATCTGCTCAACCTTTGAAATACAAAATCAACACCGCGAGAAATCTTGTTACGAAAATACTTACCATAAGTCACCAAAGGTTTAGAGACGAAAACGTAGGGAAAATACATGAGATACTCAAACGTAACAACTATCCGATACACATGACTAAAAATTTAATTGAACAGGCACTCATGAAAATAAACAAGCAGCACAATAACACTTCCGCAGTAGCAAACACTGAGACAAAACAATTCTATAGTGTCACATATGTCCCCAAATTGACCGGCAAACTTCCCCAAACGATAAAGAAAAACAAGCCAAACATAACTCTAGCATACAAGTCAAATTGCACTTTGTCAACGATATTTACAAGAACAAAAAGTCCGATTGAACCGCAACAACAAAGCAACATTGTATACGAAATAAAATGCCAAGGTAAACAAAACGAAGAGTGCAACAAAATCTACATAGGGACAACAAAGCGATCACTAAGCACACGATTATCAGAGCACGATGCGGATATAAGAAAAAAGAAAAATAACACGGCATTAGCACAACATATACTAACGAGCGGTCACACAGCTGACCTAGCTAATACAAAGATATTAGACAGAGAAAACAGAGAAAAAATACGATACACGCTAGAGAGCCTCCGCATAATGCAAAAAAGAGAAAGAACAGTCAACAAGAAAGAAGACACTAACGACATTGCGGCTACTTATTTACTGTGTTTACAAAACACAGTCAGTGCGAAAAGTGTACCCCAAGCAGCTGGTACCGATGAATAGTTTTTAAGACAAGTGTTCACTTATTATTGCTTGTAAGTTTTGTTAGTTTTTGGTATACATGTATATTCATACACACTATAGATATAAATTTCAACTCCTCACAACAAATGTGATTATCATATAAAATATGTTTATTTTTGTCTAATGTTTTATAATTGTAAAAATGTTTTTGTTGTTTTTTCAATAAAGATTTCCGCCCCTGATGAAGCTAAGAACGTTAGCGAAACGTTGGGCATAAAGTGAAGCAGAAACCGAGAGTTTTCACTTGCACTTGCACATGATAGATCAACCAAGCCTACAATAACATTAAAAAAACAATAATTATAATTTTTTTATATTATGTGCTTTTGATAAGCGTAAAACACAAAATAATTACTATAACTGGTGTTTGGTTTCAAATTCGGACAAACTAGACAACTTAATCAGATTTTAGTTTTAATTGGATTAACGATTAATGATTAAAATTAATTAATCGTAATCGCAGCCAGCGATTAACGATTAAAAAAATTTAATCATTAATCGTACAGTTGATTACGACTAATTAATTTTAATCGTCAATCGCGATTAACATTTTAATTGTTAATTTTTAATCGTTAATCAGATTAATATTTTTTCAACACTGTGTGAAATCATATTCATACTCACGGAGAAAAATGGAGGTTTTTGGAAAAAAGGCGTAGCACCTCCCACACTGACTGAAAGTTTCATATTGCATACCTCTTCAAATGTTTAGGGTAAAGTACTCAAGCTTTGTATGGAAATACATATGTATGTATGTATGTATGTGAAACTAATACCATACTCATGGAGAAAAATGAGAGTTATTGGAAAAGGTGATGTGGCAACTCCCATGCAAATTGATTTTTCTATGCAGCATATCTCTGGAGGTGTTTATTGCAGAGGACTGGAACTTGGCACCGAGATGTGTATACAAAATTAATTCCATACTCATGGAGAAAAATTTGCGTTATTCGAAAAGGGGGCATGGTACCTCCCGTACAAATTTACTTTTTATACTGCATATCTCTAGAGGTGTTCATGGTAGAGTACTGGGACTTGGTACTGGGGTATGTAAAATCAAATCTAAATTTATGGCAGAAGATTAGGGTTATAAGAAAAAGGGGCGTGGCACTTCCTGCACAAATTGACTTTTTCTTGCCACATCCCTGGAAGTGTTTGTGGAAGAATACTGGAACTTGGTATGGATATGTGTATACAAAATGTATCAATTGCTAATGGAAAAAATGTGAGTTATTAAAAAAGGAGGCATGTCGCCTCCCATACATACTAAAAATTTCTTAATACTTATCTCTGGAAGGATAGAAAATCTCTCGAAGTATTTTAAATTTGTTATGGAGATTTTTTATAAGTGCCGTGCTGACAGAAAAAATTTCATTTAATGGAAAAGGGAGAGCCGGGTTCGGCCTTATAATTTAAAGCTCTCATGATGTATACCTACCTCTTGAGGCATTTTCTACCGTAATTAGAAGTGATATTTTAGCAAGGCCAGGTTACTAAATTTGAGTTGGAAATATTAGAACCCGCCGTGGCACCTCCAAGAAGGTTACACGTTCACGCGTCGTATCCCTGGAACCATTTTAAGGTCAACTTAAAGGGATTGATATCTTTCGTATGCCTAGCGCGCAGACGAGATTTTATAATTTCATAGTTTTATACGGCCTAAATACCTAAACTCGCTTAAAACATAACGAGCTATAACAAAATGGGCACAGAAATAAAATATAACATCATTTAATTATTTTTTTGTATAAAAACGTGGGTATGTGTATAAATATGTATACAATCGACTGGTATATATGTAAATAT
>NW_023473664.1:0-3697 GCF_013731165.1 Rhagoletis pomonella
TTATGTCCATTCATAATTCTTGCCATAAACTTGTAGAGTAGTGACAAACTGTACAAATAAGAGTATGTGTGTAATTGGAATTATGAGGCTATAATCAAAAAATATTTCTGGGTTCTATTTTAGATATTCCTTTTTCGTTTTCTTTTTTTTTTTGTTATTACTCAACTTTTCACTTTTTTACACTTGTTTTTCCGCCCAAATGTGTGGAAAATTTACAAAAGCGATTGTTTTTTTTTGGCAAAACCACAACAACAGACACCAAATTACAAATACGTGCATATGTAATATGTACACTAGGGTGGTCTAAAGTAAGTAAAGTCGGAATTTTAAATGCACCCCCCACTCCTTCCCCCTCCCACTATTTTTTATTTTGAAATCAAAACAATATTCAGAGGTCGCCCAAAGCGCTTAGTTTTCCTTGTATTTTATATGGAAAAAACTACTTTGCGTAGAAATGGTATATAATTCTTGAAAGCCAATATTTTTCGATCGGGAAAGTCTAGTTCTCTTCAGGACTCTTCCAATAACAATACCTAAATGCTTATTTAGCAATTTTTTAATATAAACGATTTTTTATTTTTCCCCCTATTGCATTTTCTGTGTGTTTTGGCGGATCTATAAGAAGTAGTTACTATGAAAAAATGCTTAAATAAATTATTGGGTATTATTGATGGGAATCTCTTGAAGCGAAACAGGGTTTTCCGTTAGAAAAAAATTTATTTTCAAGAATTCTATACCATTTCTAAAAAAAGTTGTTTTTCCACATATAAAATACATGGAAAACTTTGAGCGCTTTGAGCGACCTATAAAAATTTTTTGATTTCAAAATAAAAAAATTGGGGTATATTTTTTCCGGTATAGAACCAGCAGAGAGCATAAAAATTCCGAATTTACTTTTTCCCCCACATGCATTTTTGTACCACCCTAATGTACACATTGCATAGCTGGTAATAAAATACTCTATGTATGGATATAATAAATAGTATAGTATAGCAGCAAAAGCGATAAATTTGCTTATTCACAGAGATGAGTGTTTCATTAAAGTGTATGTATGTATGTATGTATACGCTGAGTAAACGATTTTGACAAACAATATACATATTTACATACATATATACATATATACGTAAGTATGTATACTCATATGTAGTCGTGTTCAATCGAAAACTCACAGGTGTGAATCACATCCAGGGGACCTAATGACTAAAACCACCGATAGCGTCTGCGAAAAAGATCAACACTTTTGCGAAAAAAAAGTACACATACATACATACATGCATATATGTAAGTGTATCGAAATCGATGAAAACTGTCAATAATTGAAATGCTAAATTTGAATTTTTACACTCATGTTGTACTCGTATTAGAGGGCTGCATGAATTAATTCAAACTTCTTGCCAAACAGAGTACTGTAGATTTGAATATTTTACTTCACATACAAAACACTCAGCGTTTGGAATTTTGTAAGTTATGAATATACATTTTGTTTTATATTTTCTACCTTCAAATGGAAGAATGTGAATGAATGAATAGAAAACATTCAAATCATTCAAACTCATTTCGGTAAAAGTTTTTCTCTACAAACAAGTTTTTTCGTATATAATAGGAGCGCAGCAAAACATACATACATACATATGTGCATAGAAAAAATATTTTTGCATATTCATACAAAAAATTGTCATTTATTTCAATTTAATTTATTTTCACTTTGTTTGAATATTGTAATGTCGACACAAATATCAGAACAGCAATTCACTCAAATTCAAAAAAAATGTGACGCCAAAATCAATCATTCGTTTTGTATATGAATAATTCATAAGCCGTTTTGAATGCATTCATGCAGCCCTCTAACTCGTATGTACGTCAATGGGAGCGATGTAAAGCTCTCCAATCATAAGAGGAAATCATACCCCGGACAGATGCACTCTGGCTGCTGTTCTATATTTTAAAATGTTTCATATTTTTTTGGAATTCGACGCAATTATGAGTACTCGCCGCTTGTAAATAGAACTGGTGTAGGTAAACATTATGACCCACAAATAAACGTATTAGATGCATAAGCCTGTGAGGAAATTCATTTTCAGATTGCGTACTTAGTACTGAGTAAATAGTAAATCAATTTCGTCGTCATCGTCTTCCCATTTTTTTTTTTTTACCAAGAACCTTCCGGGCATGTCTAGTTTTAAAAGTTACCTTATAAATTTTTAGTTAATAGTTTCTTTGGTGACATCTTTTATTAGATGCAATGAATTACAGTTGCCTAGTTCTTCATTTCCAGCTAATGAAAAGCAAGTGAAAAATGGCATAATGCACGTTCTGATTTCCCGGCAGGGGTTCCTTATAAAACTACAAAAATACTTGCAGCCCAAGCAAATAGTAAAGGAAGCCCAGTCCAGGCATAAAAGTTCGCCAGATGATGTAAAACTTGTACATATATTATACGTAAATTCATGCATGCATACGAACATGCGTACATTTATAGCTAAATATTTACTTACATACATACATACAAATGTATACAATTCACTTTTATTTATTTGCACCTAAGTATGAACACACATCTACAAAGGCTAATTTCTAAAGGCTTATGTGGAAACACCTATAAAGCAAATGTATGTATGTATGTATGTCTGTACTATATGTATATACAAAGATACATATGTATGTAATACAGACGATCGCCTAGTCTTTTTCATGCGTCTTTAGGTCGGGAGCTGCTACAATTAGAGCGAGCACGGCCTGACTCTGACTACCGCTAGACCGCTAAAATTTTTCCTTATCCAACCGAATGTGCGTCCGATGATTGAATTTTTTTTATTTTTTTCTTGCCTATAAAAGTTTTCTACACTGTGCTATTGCTTTGTGTTTTTGTAAGTTTATAATTCGTAATGCCTGTTGTTGTAGTTGTTGTTGTTGTTGTTGCTGTTCTATTCGCTATCTAAATTTAAAACAAAAGCTATTTATTTAGTCACCCAAGTAGAAGTTCACAAATACTTTAGTTGTATACAATGATGTTTTTGTTGTTTCTGGCCGCGTAAATTTAATTTTCTGTTATTGTTGTTCCTTCGTGTTTAGAAATATATATATATATATATGTGCATACATATTTGCATTTTGAAATCTAAAATAAAATTCTGTAAAATTTACTACTGTTTACTTATGTATTGTACAATGACAAGGTGTTCTAGCTGCTGGTGTTGTTGTAACAAAGAAATTTAAATGGAAAATTTTCACCTCACTCACATTGTGGACTAATCATTTGTATTTAATATCAAAAATGTATATCCATACTGATGCATACATATACATACATACATCTCGTTAGTTTAGTAAGGAAAGAGCGCAACTCACATCGTTGCTGAAACACAAAAAGGCGTAACTAACTAAAAATCCAAAATTCACTTTTTGATTGATTATGATGCAGTTCATCGATTTAAAAGTCCCCACATCGTTTTATGAGATGAAAAATTTTAGTTGGTTGTGGCTTTTTTGTATTTCGGCGACGATGTGAGATACGCCCTCTCCATATTGTACTAACGATATGATGAATAGAAAATGCAGATATTTTACATCTAACATTTTTAAGTGCCGGTGAAAATGTTTAAGGTGGTTGTAGACACTGGGAATATAACAAGAAGATAATATTTAAGGAAGGCCTTAACATTATCTTTAACGTGCTGAACGTTTGTTTTTTTTT
>NW_023473665.1:0-2180 GCF_013731165.1 Rhagoletis pomonella
AGGAAGACTAACTTCCTCGGATGGTATCGATGAATGCACCGCAAAAATAACACCACCGCCGATTTTGCGTACGCGGTCACTCCTGTATATTTGATATTCATTTGGAAGAATTTCGGAATTAAAAATATGAGGTTTGAGAAATGTTTCGGTCAAGGAAATAATATTATAATTGCAGTAAAAACCTTTTAAACATAAGTCAGTTAATTTGGTATTCAAACCTCTACCGTTTTGATAGTAAATACTTAAATTAGACTTGCGAGTTAGTTTTTTGAATCCAAATTAAGATTAGGAATTTTAGCTAAGTAATTATTACTTTTATTAGGTTTATACTCGCGAACAAACGCCCCGGTCGCCCAAAATGAACTATTTAGTAGTGAATCAAAATCTTCGGAAGCTACATCAATTTTAAAAGATGAAATATCGCGATCGTATTTAAAATTAAATTTACGAATAAATACATCTTTAGTTCTAATTTTAGTCGATATGTATGACTTTATATCATCCGAAGAAGTATCTTTAGCAAATCTAGAGATAAAGATTGATCTTCTCGGAGGAATTACAACCAACTTTTTGGTAATGACGTCTGATGTGCGGGGCTCCGAATTATTCGGAGGAACTAAGATAGACAGTACAGCTTGAGATGTTGATGGCAACACTGTTAAATCGGTTTGACTATTTTTAGAAGTAGACCTAGGGGATATGGCTTTAGATATCGGAGGCTCCAATGCCTGAGGGCATGGAGAAGATAGATTAATAAGTTCCAAAGACTGGGATGGAGGATTTTTTTTACTTAAATCCGTGGCTGTCTTTTTAGGTGGAGTAATAACACGCCCACCTCTATTTTCTCGGCTAATGCTTAAATTTCTCAACAAGCACCGACAGATCCTTCCCGATCTCAGAAAAACCATTTCTGGACTGCCTTAAGTATTTAAATAAATCAACTTCGGTTGATCTACATTTTTTACAAGACCAACGAAGACCCTTACCCTCGTTAATAGCGTCTTATACTCTACCGCTCAAACCAGCACATTTTATATGGGCAATCCCATCGCAGAGCCAGCATGACACATAGGAGTCGCTTTTAACGTGGCAATTAGTGTAAATACACGACATGTTTAAAATTATATTTATTTTTAGGTTTTAGAAGCAAAAAAGCAAAACAGTTTTGAAAACGATGTATTAATCAGTGAACCAATCAGCTGGTAAATATCAGTTGGAAATCTATGTAGCGAACTGTTTTAAATGCACTGTATATTTGACACCTAATAAACACAACGCAACAGCTGTGACAAAGATGAAACAGCAGAAATGACAAAAAGACAAAAAGAGCAAAATCAATGTGCACAAACAAAAACAATTGTACAACAACAATATATTATACCAAACAAAATACTCGGCACATGCAATTAAGAATATCAAGTTAAATTAATCAAATTTACATGAAACTTTGATGTTTTACTTATCTTTAAATTGTGCACCAGAAGTTTATTAACACTTGTTTTAATTATTTACTTTATTGAGCGTAAACAATAAAACACAAAATTTAAACAGATCACAGAAAAACACAGCTTCACAGCTTTCACGATTGCGTAAAAATAAAAGATCAAAGTATACTGTGAATATGTTCTGTTCTCATAATGTTTCGGATTTTGAAAGCTAGGTAAAAGCATGTCGCTTTACCGAGTGTGCTCCTGTCACGATCGAAGTCAGTAAGGTACAATTGAGATTGGTAATTTTTTTCATTAAGGCGCTGGCCCAATGCAGGCTTGCTTTGCGCGCCTTGCTGACTTCAATTTGCTTTGATTTACTTTGAAAACTTGCTTGGCCGAATGGTGGCTTGGAACGCTGTCAAAGTAACCAGCTGTCTGTTCCCTTAACGTTAATAATCATTTCCTAGAAAACTCTAAAAAATGTATGAAAAACTTTCAGATTTATTTTTAAATTAATGCGAAATAATGTTTGTATTTAAAAAAAATGATAATAATGATACATACATATCTATATCTACATTTACTAAAAAAACTATAACTTAAAAAAGCGATTTACTTGAAGAAGAAGTTTTTTCCTCTCGTGTAAAGTTTGTAAAAGTGGGCTCTGCAACTTTTTACTATAAGATAACGATATGTTAAATATAAATATGGAAACAATGAATCATTTTTATTTCATTTCGAATTACCTGC
>NW_023473665.1:2280-3696 GCF_013731165.1 Rhagoletis pomonella
ATTTATGTATTTAGAAAGGAACATACCTCTTTGTCAAAAGCCTAAAAGACGCTTTCAAATAAAACATTTGCCTAATTCAAACTTTGAGGCGCTTAAAGCAAGTGAAGAAAGGCTGCCATTTGGCCAGCCTTTATACGTTTTAGTATATTCCAAATAATTTTTGACACTTCTCGCAGCGAAGCAAGCAAAGCAATCCTGCATTGGCCCAGCACCTTAATTGAAAAGGAGCTTGAACGAGTCGAACGTGCAGTCGTACGCTACGCTGGAAAATATTAGAAACACCAAGAATAGAAGATCCTGCCAATTTGAAGCATACACCCGCATCAATGGAAAATTCTTTGAACCTTAATGGTGCTTTTAACCAAGCGCCCGCATCAGAAGTGGGATGGAATCCGCCTCAAACTGATCCCAATGCTCAATTGCGCAACATTTTAGAATCCCAAAATCGACAATTTTTTTAATTGCTAAAATCTTTGCAGGCTCCAAAACCCACAGGACAACTAGAAAAGCTCGCGCTACCTAAGTTTAATCCTGATTTTTCAGGAGCAGATGCCATTTCTTGGTGTTCGACCGTCGATATGGTAATAGCAGACAATCCGTTAGAAGGAAGTGCTTTGATTATAGCACTTAGTAAGTCATTAGAAGGGTGTGCGTCGCATTGGCTGTCTCAAATAAGTTATCCTGGCATCACTTGGTCACAATTTAAAGATCTATTTATACAGCGATTCGAGGGTGTCGAGACTTTAGCAGCTACAATGATAAACATATTACATGGTCATCCAAATGATGGTGAGTGTCTTTCTGTTTACGCAAGTCGATTGGTTACGTCGCTGATGTCTAAATGGAAAGCGATGTCTGTTGAGGAAATAGCTTTTTCGGTGATCGTTGCACACACATCCCGTTTTGAAGCTGGGTTGCAGCGTTTGGTGTTTAAAACAAATATCAAAACGCGCAACGAACTTCAACTAGAGCTTAAAGCTTTCGCGTTTGGAAAAAGAAAACAACTTTACTTTGAGAATTCGCCGGAAATGAAGAAGAGCAAGTTATTACCGCACATTAAATGCCATTTTTGTGGAAAAGCTGGGCACAAAATTGCTGATTGCCGGTTGAAGAAGGATGAAGGAAGGTCATTGCCTAAAAGTAATCAACTGTTGAGCGTCCCGTCAACTGAAAGGAGTCGTACGCTTTGCTTTAAATGTGGAGAAGCGGGTCACATTGCATCGAAGTGTTCAAGGATTAGCAGTCAGATTTCAACTAACAAACTGAATAGCTATGAAAAGAGGGTTGACGTATGTGATGTGGTTGAACCTAAGGGAGTGTTGATCCAGTCTGGTGAGTCGTTCCAATTTTCTTTTGATTCCGGTGCTGAGTGTTCGCTTTTAAAGGAAACCATTTCAAAGAAGTTTGCGGGGAAAA
>NW_023473666.1:0-3696 GCF_013731165.1 Rhagoletis pomonella
TTTTTAATTTAACTTTTTCGAAAAAAGTGTTTTTTCGGCGTAATTTTGCAGAACTTTCTTTCATCTTCTCAAGAACTCTAGAACTTCCGAAAAGCGAATCAGAAAAGTTTTAATTTTTTTTTTTAATTTAACTTTTTCCACTTTTTCGAAAAAATTGGTTTTTCTGCGTAATTTTGCAGAACTTTTTTTTCTTTTTCAGGAACTCTATAACTGTCGAAGAGCTACTCAGGACAGGTTTAGATTTTTTTTTCGAAAAAAGTGTTTTTTTTGGCGTAATTTTGCAGAACTTTTTTTTTCCTTTCCAGGAACTGCTGCTTGAAAAGCTGCTCAGAACAACTTTTTATTTGCCTTTTTTCAGATGTCGTATACTGCGGGAATCTGGCATACACAATTTTTAAAGCATTTTTTTGTTTGTCAAATAAGAACTATTGGAAGTCTACTCAGAACAGCTTTTTTTTCGTTTTGTGTCATACCGTTATCTCTTCTAGAATTCGAGGGTGTTTTCCGGGCAGAAGCATTTAGTGTTGCAGAAGTCTGTTGCCTGCTTACGGACAGATATTCGTCGTTAAATTTCGGCGCTTGTGTCTCTTATGAGCAAATCAAAGTGAAGGAGGAATGCAGACCCCGAATAACGTCAGCCGAAAAATTTCGATATATGTTGTTCGAGTTTCTGTTCGTCGCAATATTCCTAGAAATGAGGGTACCGTTGAATTAGCCATAATAGCCTCCCCTAGCGCGAGTGTATGGCTATAATATTACCTTCAAAGCGTAAGACCGCCCAATCGCTTCAAGAGGGTTGGATGGTTTTGGCGCCTGAGCTTATCTCATAACCTAATCCGCGGGCGTATCCTCATTTTTATACACTCATCTTCTAGAACCTCTTAGGTAAGGCACGACATGATGTGTTCATCAAATCCTTTGGAATAGTCCACGAATCTGTTTACGCTGGCCATTCAACACTTCCTTAAGGTTAGAAATTTTAATCGGACTATTCGAGTGGTCACTGCCGCAGCGCCTTGCTTTATTACATCCGGACGCGTCGTGGTAGCAGCAGCTATTCAAGCAAACGAGCGTGCCCGTAGGTGGGTCTAGGCCAGGTCTATCCCGGGGATCCTCGCCTAAAGGAACTTAATCTAGAGATTCGGTAACTGGTAAATCAGCATAAGCGGAAACAGTGGAAGGAGCACTATACGACCTGCAACTTCGCCTCTGGTGTGAGTAAGCTCTGATCAACCGTGAGGTCTCTGTCTAACCCGATGAGACGCGACGTTAGCGCGGAAATTTTATTCGATGGTAGCACGTCATCGGACCCGAAGAAATGCGCTAGCTATTTTAGCCGGTAATTCATATTATATCTTTTGGTAGATAGGGCTAAACGTCGAGCGACCAGAAGGATGCACAAACTGCCCCAAAATAGTGCACCACTCTCTTTCACCAGCGGTGAAGTCAATGTGGTCATTGGGAAGGCGAAAGCCTTCAAAGCCATTGGACCTGACGGAATTTGAATGCTGATACTGAAACATTTGGAGCCCTGCTCAACATATCAATAGCCACTCTTATCATCTCGATGTGTGAAAATTGAGAGAGCGGACCCTCTGTTGAAACCGGGGAAACCTGCCAACAAAGGAGAATCGTATCTCCCGATAACGCTCCTTTCCCCGGTCGCGACGACACTTGAGGCCCTGCCACTCACCTATTTCACACAACACCTCACCCCAGCAAAGCATCAGCATGGTTTCCGTGAAGTGCACAGCACAACAACAGCACTTAACGCCATAAACACCGAGTTTAACTTCTACATCTTGAAGCTCCCTCAGACACCGGAGGGAATTTCCCTGATCTCATAAGCTGACGACTGCACGATATTAGTGTCCGGGAATGGATTTGATGACCTCAGCTCGAAGGCAAACGGAGAGCTTAACACTCTCCCCAACGAAATAAACGGCGACCCTCTTTACCACCTGGAGGAAGGATGTCAGCTTGAATTAGGCATACACGACGATGGCACACCAATACCGACAGTAAACCACCCAACAATTTTAGAGGCCACTTTTGATAGCATGCTGTCCTTCTCAAAGCACACAACAATCAACAAAGTACAGAGCCGCAACAAGGTCCTCAAGTCGCACGCCGACAGCACCTGGGGCAAAGACAAAGAAACGTTGCTGGCAACGTCCAAGGAAATTGTCCGGCCGGTTCTTAACTATGCTGCACCTTTTTGGTCGTCGGGAACTAGATGAACATAGTATACGAAGCTACATACTTGTCAGAACGCCGTACTCCGGACAGCGACATGGTGTCTTCTGATGTCCCAAAGACCCGAGACCCAAATTCTTTCCATAAGGGAGCACAACAAAATGCTCAGCAAGCAGTTTCTGGTGGGGTTCCACAGAAAGAAGCACCCCAACAGACCCTTGCTAGAAGAGGAGCTTCCACCCAGGCACGTCAGGTGGTACCTATGTGTTTTCATGGACGCGGTCCAGACATACGTCGACCAGCCACTGGACCCGACGACATACCGACGAGCGATCAATGGCATTCATAGGGAATCGGTCAACAGCTATCACGACTCCCGACCTATGACTGCCGTTATCAAAGCCCAATTACCACCTGTGTCAGACACGGAGCTTCAACTTCCAAGAGATACCTGCGTTCCTCTGGCCCAGTTACGGTCTAGATACTGTAGTAGTCTCAACAGCTACCTGGTCCTACCCTGGCCAGACTCGGCCCCAATCTCCCCAATAAGTGTCCGGTATGTGGAGACTTCCCGCACGACACCAACAACCTCTTCATGTGCCAGCTTGATCCCACTCAACTAACACCCCTCTCCCTTTGATCTGACCCTGTTGAAACTAACCGTTTCTTGGGCCTACCGTTAGTTGAGCTCGACGACATAATCAGCAAAATGCCAGCGCTCTGTAATCGTGGCTGTTTTTCTTCCCTTTCCTTGATATAGAAAGGAGATCTTCTATTGCAAGCTTGTCATAATTTTTCCAAATTTGCGGTATTTTGAAATGATTTTTCACCATTCTCGCTACTGTGCCATTTTCCGTGATATCTATTGACTCGGCCATCCGACTTGAAACCACCTTGCGGTCCCTGACTGATTTGGAATTTGTCGTTGATGAAGCCAGTGACAAAAATTCTACTTTGTTATTTGCTCTTTGTACTTAATGGCAAATATTTCCGAGTAATCTATCGGTTCCATTTCATTTTAGTATACCTTGGACAATGCTAGAAAAGTTTAAAAGTCAGCGTCCATTTTCGACCCAGTAGTGTAAGTAGTAGTGTAGTCCTTGTATAGGTCCAGATCATTTCAATGGGGAGCGACAGAATAGTGTCATCTGAGACCTAAAAACTGATGGTATTTATTTGGCAAGAATTCTGCAGTCGCTGGATTTAGTGTACCTGGATTTTAGCTAAGCGTTTTGTTTAAGATATGGTCCACAGAGACAAATTTGCGGTGAGAGAGACCCACCACTTCTTCTTCTGCAAAAGCTATAATCGATAACCACCTCCGCCACATTCCACCATTCCTTATAATCAACCATAACTCGTACTGTCCTGCACTGCGCCAATTCATTAATGCAATTTCAAAAAAATGTTTTAAATTGATTTTCGATCACACAAATCTGATTTACGTACAGTTTATTTTTGCAATGCACAACCAAAATTAGATTTACAAAAAATCCCCCC
>NW_023473667.1:0-3696 GCF_013731165.1 Rhagoletis pomonella
TTCGATCGGTGAACGGATGTTACGATTTGAGTCCTGGTCTCCCGCTCTCCCTCAGCTAAACAGTTGTCACTTTGAATGCCGGATTGAATAACATTAGTGGTGTTCCCCAAAGTGACCAAGTGGCCTGGCAGTCTGGTAAAAGAGCAGAACAGCTCAAGCAACGACTGTTGTCAATACCACTCTTATTTAGTTGATAGACATCCTTATTCTTCGCAGCAAGAATAGCTCGTTCACTGAGCCTGTAATTAATTTTCTTAATTAGGAAACATTCTTTCCATCAGTTCTCCTTTTGATGTTCCTTAGTTACAAAAATAATCAGGCAATACAATTCTTCTTAATCTCTCGTTAGCTGGCAGCTTTCCCTTCCCAATGTCCAGTACTTGTCGCGAAAATCCCTCGGCTGCAGTGTATATATGTATGTTCGTCTAGCCACAATGTTGACTATTTCAGGTAAGCATTTATCTAGTGTTAATCAAGAAATTACAGACAATGTTTGCGTAAAATCTCCTGAGGGCAATATTAATACATACATTCCCGAATGGTTGGACGTTTCCATGCAAATCCCGCGACAATGGATCAAGGACCTCAAGCAATTTTTTATGTGCCATCGTCCACTGATCTCAAATAATTAGTTTAAATTTTTTGTACCACTTTTTCCATACCGGATGTTCTGGAATATTGCAAGTAGGAGTTTCGATGATTTATATGTTCAATGGCAGCTTAAGAGCTGAATTAACAATGTTTCCATCTGGTAGCAATTCCAGGCGAAGCGATAGCTAAGGTTATGTAATTGTTTGAACGAACCGTTGCCATAAATAATCAATCTTATTTGGCGCTGTAAACGCCTAAGCCATTTTGGCCGAGGTCGACAAAGAACGCCAGTCGTTTCTCTCTGTGCCAACTGACGACAATGGGAAATGCCCCGTGAAGCCAAGTTCTTATCCACTTGGTCTCTCCCTCTTCCTCTGCTACCACCAGCGGATTGCGAGTTTAATACTTTCAGAACTGGAACGTCGCTTCCCATTCGAACGACGTGGCCAAGCCAGCGGAGCCGCTGTATTTTCGTTCGATACACTATGTCCATTTCGTTGTAAAGCTCATACAACTCATCGTTCCATCGTCTACGGTACTCCCGTCGCCAACGCGCAGAGGCCTGTAAATCTTCCCTAAGATCTTTATCTCCAATACTTCAAGACCCGTCTCATCGAATGTTGTCATTGTCTAAGCTTCTGCGCCATATACCAGCATGGGCATGATGAGTGACTTATAGAGTGTGGTTTTTGTACGTCGAGAGAGAACTTTACTCCCGAATTGCCTATTCAGTCCAAAGTTGCATTTGTTGGCTAGAGTGATTCTGCATTGGATTTCCATACTGACATTATTATCGGTGTTAATGCCGGTTCCCAAGTAAACGACATTCTCTACTTTCTCGATATTACAACTGGCAACAGTAATGTGGGTGTCAAGGCGGGACTGCTCTGACTCTTTGTTTGATGACAGGAAATACTTCGTCTTGTCTTCGTTGATCACCAAACCCAATCGCTTTGCTTCTTTACCCAACTTGGAAAAGGCAGGACAGACTTCGACGTTTTTGTTACCGATGATATCGATGTCATTGGTATCCACCAGAAATTACACGCCCGGAGTTCACAATAGTAATAGTAATCATAATCATAATAATATTATCTGATGTTATTCAAAATTTCTTTACTCGCAATATACTTAGGCCAAAAACATAGTGGAGCGGCGAGCGAAGAGCATCGAGCAAAACGTCGATTTCAAACGCATATGTTTCAATGGGATAGCCATATATCTAATACTTCTATATTGATAGTAACCATGGTGAAATGAACTGAAGGTGGCGCATTCCCGAAACCGCTACTTTGGTTTTGCCGACTTTGACATTTATGGCAATACGTAAACAAACTTTTTGGTTAGAAACAAGTGCAAACGTATTGCAAACGTATTGTGTATTTTCAAGTGAAAAATCGAAGTAATTCGTGCGTTCTGAAGTAAAAAACGTTTTATTTGTAATAAAAACTTTTTAAAAATGTCGTGTCGTGTTGAACTGCAGCAGCCGTAGGGGTAAAGCCCCCAAATGCAGTTTTTTTTCTTGTTTCCCCGCGACGACGCCTTGGCCAGAAAGTAGGTAGAGTTCTGCTGGCAGGAGAAGCCATACAATTTAGACACCAGCGTAATATGCATGAAGCACTTTACGGACCACTTTTAAACACGACATGTTAAGTTGAAAACGTTGAAATACCACAAATTACTAATTAAAATCGGAGGTAAGCAAGCATCGACCACTTTCTGCAGGAAAACATGCGCTGCGACAAGATATTATCACTTTTTCGGCACCTGCAATACAAACACAAAAATTCTAAATAGTTAATTAATAAGACCTATTCTTTTGAACACATTTCAAGAGTGGTTGTATATTTTTTGTTAACGTAGTGCTTAATTTGCTATATTCAAAGATGGCTTGAAAAATTGGTGAATCGAGAAGAAAACACGTTTTCTCACTGCAAATTCACAACTGTCAACTCATTGTTCTTCGCCATATTCTTTGTTTACCCGTTGCCACAAATGTCATTCTGCGGGAATGCGCAATCTTGTATTCTATCGTTCTTGGATAGTAACGTATCTTCACTATGTGTTTCTATTCCGCAATCAAAGGGAGACAGCCTATCAAATAAATGTTTGCTTGTGTTAGTATAAATGTATATTTGTGAACTATTACAAACAAACCACTGTCAAGTCACTCCAGGAGCGGTTTAAATTACAAATATTAAAAAAATTTAAAAATAAAATAACCAAAAATTTTTCCCTGAACATGATTGGGGCGAGCTTTGTGGTAACCGGCGGATTTGAATAAGCAGCAAGAGATGTATAAGTTACACTTGAGGCGATCACCTAAAAGATAGGATGAGAGGATCCGTGCCTTCCTTTCCAGCTCCTTAGCCAGCATGTAGCGTCTGACCGTTTTCCCTGATACGGCTCATTTTTATGTAAATAGTATAACATACTGACGCGTGAACACGATTCCTTTTTCCTTACTTTTTTGTTCAAAAGTTAAACACAATTTTTTTTGGCTTTAATTAAAATGTAATTTTCTAAAATATTGACGATTACTGCACCGCTCCTGATTTTTTATTCTTTTCAAATGTCATTCTGAGTACATTGGTTGGTTGGTTTTCTCGTTCTATCATTATATATCTGCACTCTAATGTTGGCGGATGTACTTTTAACTTACTGCCAATATAGAAGTATTACATATATGGGGAGAGCGTATAGTGAAGAGCAAAGCGTACACACACTTTTTTAATTGAAGCCTTGCTCGATGAAAGCTCTTCGCTTCACTCGCCGCTTGACTATGTTTTGACCTATGGCGCTATGGCGACCAACTCAACTTCGGTGTAAAAAAAATTCATAACTCAAATTGTTGTAGAGTGCACCCCATAACATTATACTTAAATATATATACTCAGAGCTACCATTGTGATTTTTTCCAATTTTTTTTTGAAATGGCATATTTTAAAAACTACTTTTTTTTATCAAAAAATTTGTATGTGGAACATTTTTCAAGAAAAAAATAAAAAAAATTTTTTCTCCGTAGGGAATTTTGATGTGTGTATGTGTGATTTTATCGATAAAAACGTTTTAATTGCGTATGCATGTTCACTTTGAGCAAATTGT
>NW_023473668.1:0-3696 GCF_013731165.1 Rhagoletis pomonella
GTATTTAATGTTCGGCTCCGCCCGAACTTAGACTTTCTTACTTGTTTTTGTTTGTTAATATTCCAACAGAGTTTTTGTAGTTTCAAATTTGTTTGTAATCTGACACTTCTATAATGAATTAAAAATCTCAGATTTCGTATAACTCTTTTTGCCTGCAATACATTCTCTGCTGATAAGAATTTAATTTACGCTCCTTTCAGCAAGCTAGTCCGCATTATGGGAATCCCCATAAGAAAAGATAAACAAAATTTCAGAAATTGTCTTATTTCATTTCTCATTTGTTTTTTTTAAATTTTCTCCATTATGCAATGAGTTGCACTGGTCTTGAAAATTCTTTCAATGCTTTTTTCTAGTGAACGGAGTTTCAATTGCATTAGAAGCAGCTGAAAAACTAGAGCAAACACATAAGTCACCGACAGGCGCATATAGGCACATAAATTTTAAAAACAAACGCACAAACATATGTACATATATGCAATAGAAGCAGGTGCACTCATAAGCATAAAATAAACAGACAAACACAATCAAATACACATACGAATGCAGATAGCCTAAAATTTATATGAATGTGTTGTTGTATGTGTGTGTGTGTGTGTGTGCAACATTTGCCATTTGCTCAGCGGATGGCTGCAATTTTGTTCAATGAACAATGCTGGAAATCAAAGCCAAATGCGAAAAGCCATTGCATTGATGCTTGACATGCACGCAGGCACACACACACTCACACACCCAAACGCAACAACACTTGCAACCAAGCCAAGACGAAATTTATGTGCGCTTCCACGCACTGCTAAGTATAATGCTTGTCAGAATGTGCGTGAGTGTGTCTTTATATAACATAATGGCTTTAACTCGTTGTTGTCGGTCGCAAGATTAAGTTTGCACGGGTTCCAATACATCATATTTTTGATCTTTTGACCAGCTTTAATCATTGGCTTCTCATTTTCGCATAAAAGAAAGATGGGCAACCGCATTAAAAAAGCAACTGGAAGTTCTTAATTGTTTTTTTTTAGATAATTGGTTGAGCTTCTGCAACAATTTGTGATATTGGACCCGATATTGTCACAATGCACAAAGGTATAACATATCAAATATCGCAAATGTCTGCCTGCTAACCTAGGTTACTCAAATGCCATGGCGTATGAGCAACAAAAAGTCGAATGCCAACATACGCATTTAGTCCGGTCAAAGCAAACCTATATTCTAAGTCAGTATACCATTTTCTTTTTTAACATGTTGTTACGATTCCAGGGAAAAGATTAATCGTTTAGTAAGAGTTAGTTTTAGTAAGTTTAATTACATGAAGAGTGAAGTTGTAAGTAGTGCGGGTGTAGAAATTGAGTTAGGTCGAAGAGATACTCTATAAAAGTTGGCGAAATGAGCCTAAACTACTTTTAAAAAACTAAAGTAGCAGCCTACTGTACATTCCCCATTAAATATTGAAAATTACCCAATTACCTGCCGGAGTTCGGAGCAATCAAGGTTGGGGCGAAGTTAGCATAATACAAAAAATGTTGGTTCTTCGACACATCTGCTATATGCCAGCTCAAAGGAATTTTTTTAAGTTAGAGCTCGAATTATAGAAGCGGTACATCCGGTTTGTGTGAAAAGTTTGTATCTAAATAATTTGGCAACCAAACTACCTTATTTGTATTTTGCGATAGCAGTTCATTTCGAGTAATATTACAGTCTATTTGGGTTTCGATTGGGCTGAAAAGTTTCATAGAGATCTAATGGCGGACTTTCTATACGAAAATTTCGATCTGTATTGATTAGTCTCCTTCATACATAGCTTTGTTTAGTTAGGACGTATGGATCCCAATTTGCTTCATGCGTTATTTCTTGTTTATTTCCACTGCTTTCGCAGAAATGATAGATCGTAATATGAGTTGGGAGAATGGTTTGACTTCGAGAGCCTTGATAGATATTGTGTGTTTCGTACATTGATTAGTCGGCAGACTAAGCACGATACAGTGCTGTATTGTGCAGATAAGTCCACCTTGTGTTTCTAACTGAACGGTCATCTTCTTAACTTAAAACACCAGCAATCGCAAGGAAAGTTGATTGATGTTTTGATAGTAGCTTGACTGCTCATAACAAAGGCAAATTTTGAGGAGCTCGGTTGATTAAACTTAACAGTCTATAGAGTCTATAAGACTATCTATAAGACTATCTGAGGACATTTTCTGAGCATTTTCTGTGATTTATGTACAGTTTAAAATAAGCTGCATGGTTGGCTAGTCGAAAGGTAAGTTTACGAGATAATTTCCCGTAGTTTGGTTTTACATTGACTAGTCGGAGTGTACTGTGTAAAATGTGTACATTTTTTCCGGACTGAATTATCTTCTAATTCGATTCGACGAAAATTTTGGAAAAATGCATCGTTTAAAAATGTTTGTATATAGTTTTTGTGGCAAGCTCTTCAATTTGAGTGGTTTTTGCATTTTGTTTAGTTTCATTTGTAAAAAGGATAAATGTTAGAATGGAGAAAGAAATAATAAAAACTATCAAGAAAAATAGGTGAAGGCAAAATTGAAGATAAAGCCCAAAATGAAAACAATAAGAAATACATAAGAATTAAGGTAACCGAATGGATAAGAATAAGAACCGAAATAAGCTACACGGTCAAAATTTTGGGTTTAATTTTTAAACCGCGCTGGGACTACTGCCTTTTTTAATCTTTTATAGGCTACTTTTTAGCCCAGTCAATAGTTATAAGCAATTTTTAATATATTCTGGTTTAAATTATAGTCCAAAAACTTCGTGGTTTAAAAATCAAACCAAAATGTTAAAATTCTAGTTTCTAGGTTTCATATATAGAAAATTTGGTTTAAAATCTAAGGCGAAATAGAAAATGTTTGCACACAGCGAAATGTGGTGTTGATTCAAACTCAACATATGAAAGCACATTTACATGCGTGGCTGTAGCTCAGTGTGCAAAGATGCTTCATACAATTGGTTGCCTTTTTATTTTTTATTCATAATTATGAAAATGTTTGGGTTTAAAATTTAAACCGAACTGTTTAAATTCTAAACCCAACATATGTGCTCTCTTTTTTTAAACTTGGAAGGTTTGTATTTGAAACTGAATTTAGTTTGGTCATATATGTAGTGCAAAAAGTTTAAAATTAAAACCGAAATCTTTAACCGTGTAATTCATCAAAAACTTAGTTATCGAAGGTCAAAAACTCATCGAAATAGATAATTATAGATATTTGTAGGGCTATACAAGTTTAAGGAGTTATCGGATTAAATCGAGTTATTCAAATTTATCAAAGTTTATTGAGTATTCGAAACAGAAACTTAGTTGTCGAAATTCACTGATAATTATCGAGTTATAAAAATTTATCGGATTGTAGAAATTTGTCAATTTAATAAAAGTTGTCAAGTTATCGATATCAATATCATACCGATATTATCAATATTTATCGAGCCATCACAATTTATGGAGTTATAGAAGTTTATCGAGCTAAAGAAATTTATCGCTTTACCGTTATTCATCGTGTTCTTTTAACTTATCGGGATATCGTTATTTATTGAAATATCGAAAGTTATTGCTGAATAGAGGTTTTTGGAATTTTCAAAGTATACTGAGTTTCCGAAATTTCAAATGTTAAATGATTTTATCGAGTTATCACTATTTGTCGTATTTAATGGAGTTACCAGAGTTTATCGAGTTATCGAAATTTGTCGATA
>NW_023473669.1:0-1099 GCF_013731165.1 Rhagoletis pomonella
TTTGTTCTCTTCGTTGTTTACTTCTTACAACAAAGATGGCGTCGAGATTTCGAAAGGTAGAAAATAACTTTTTTCTTTCTTTCCTTAAGGCGTGATCTTATGTCTTTTGTTCATGTACATACATACATCAAAGAAAATTTTACTTCATTGTTAGGCTATCTGCACACTTGCCGTCCAATCATAGTTGCGTTATAGGGCATTCGCACGCGGCGATTTTACAGGCAACAAAAGTTGAATACGAAGTCGAATGAGAAGTTGAAAGTGAAAAAGTTGTCATCGAATCGTTATTTACATTATTGAAAATGAATTTAAATCACAAAATTTTATTAACTGGCGTAAATTTGGTAAGCCAAGCGTTGGTAGAAGTGCTTTTAGCGAAGCTGAAAGATAAAATAAGATTAAAAAAGTAAAAAAGAAAAAAAGTGTGTACACAGAACAGTGTTGGCATTTTTGGTACAATTGTACTTGTTTGATCCAATTTCATTTACTGATACTTTCCTACTACGCTGTACTTTTTAGAACAATTTTGTAATGAATACTAAAAATATATAGCTCTGAAAATTCACAGCAAGACATTTTGTGTATTCTCTTTTGTTCGCCTGTTCGTATTTACCTTTGTAAGTTTTGAAAAATGGCTTGAACGAACCAGTATAATATAGCCTAGGCAAATTTTTAAAGAAACTTTTCGATACTAAGTTTTATTAAAACAAAATGTCGAAGTCAGCTTCATATAGAAACAAAGTCTTCGTTAGTTATAAGAAGAGATTTTCTTAAATATAATACCTTTACGGCACTCACACATTGACAAGATTTTACTATTTATTTTATTATTCTTTAATTTTAATTATCTGTTAATAATATATAATGTATTCTTTAAGAAAAACTGTATAAACCCAAGATTAAATCTTTGCGAAACATCCAAAAACCAACATACTTTCGTAAAAATTTCGAGCTTTCTTAATATTCTTTAGTTTTTAGCCCATTCATTTTAGTATAATAAAGTTTAAGTTTAAAGTAGCTGGGACTTACCGTTGAACTTGGCAATTTTTTTTGTCGACGATGTCAGTCATTTTCTTCCATACGAAGTGTGTTCGACGAT
>NW_023473669.1:1199-3352 GCF_013731165.1 Rhagoletis pomonella
GTCGACGATGTCAGTCATTTTCTTCCATACGAAGTGTGTTCGACGATTTTTTTATATGGAGAAAACTAGCAACACCTTCATCAAAGAAATCTTAAAAAACTTAGTTATATTAAAATTTAATGAGCTAAAAAACCACACACTCAAAATAAATCTAGGAAGTCGAATTAAAAAGCTCGAAATTTTTACGAAATTGTGTTTTTTTTTTAAATGTTGCACAAAGTTTGAACCTTGGATCTGTACGGCTTTTCCTAAAATATAAACCGTATTTTTACAAAAAATAATTAAAATTGAATAATATTAAGATAAATGGTCAAATCTTGTCGTAAAGTTTTGATAAGCACTTGAAATGCTATTAAAATGTCAAATTTTAGTACTGAATCCAAAGGAAAATGTCTCTTTTATCTATTAATAACAACTTAAATATGGTTTTTGTTAAGATGTATCCCTGAAAATGTGTGCATACATATTTGCGTTAAATGCAGTACATGTGCACGTGGAATCAATTTGTAAAAGTGTAAAATACGTAACCGTATGTACATAAACAATAAAACTTTTTCATGAATACCATAAAATCATTGGTCTTGAAGGGAATGTACTAAGAAAATATATGAGCGAATTAAAAAGTGTATACAATTTATAGCCGAAAAGTACATTTTTTGTATAGATTTCGTACTGAAGGAACAATTTAATTTCCCAACACTGATACAGAATGTAAACAAACACAGGGTTGCAAGGAAAAAAAGTTGAACGAGCTCAAAGTTGGCTGGCGACCAACTTTGTTGAAAGCGATTAGTTGAAAGGCCGTTCGGACGAGGCGATTTTTGCTTTCAACTAAAAGTTGCCTCAAAAATTGCCGCGTGCGAAAGCGCTATTATCGTCTCGCCCTGAAATTTTGAGCCGAGCACATGCATTTCAAAGGAACTCTGCACACTTGTCGTTATCGGCTAGTTATCGGCAAATCGTAGAAGATGCAGAAACGGATAAGTACGGAACTGTCGTTTGCTGATCGTTGTCCACGCATTATTTGTTTACATTTTATGGGGAAAAATTAGTGAAAAAGTTAATATTTGCATTAAAATTGCATAAAAGACACTCTTTGGCATAAAATCTGTCGAAATTATTATAAAGTGGATAATTGCAATAAAATTCAATATATATGAGCATTTTAACTATAAAATATGACGAAATTGTAAAAAGACTCTGTGTGCATACACAAAATACATATCAGGAAAAGAAAAGAGGAGATATTACTGAAAAATTATGTCTAGAATTGTTGCAGCACAGTCCATATTTTAAAAATTGCAGGTTTTTGTAAATATTTCGCGAAAATATCAACCAGAAAAACAGAAAATACCTGCTCCAAGTCAATTTTTAGACGCCGAATTAATTGAAATATCACGACTGAGTGTGCGAAAATGTAGTCGTCAAATAAACGTTGCATCATGATTGTGACGATGAAGTAACTATGATTGAATGACCAATGTGCAGAAAGCCTTAGCTGTGGTGCAAAATATAGAAGTCGGTGAATTTAAAGAAACAATTGATAAAAATCAGTGTATTCAATTTGTATATGAAATAATTAGCAAAAAAAAAAACCTTTTTTATGGCAATGTGGATAGAGAAGACAAACTTTGAGGCCAGTGCGCTTAGGCCGACTGTGGAGTCAGTGACTACAGTGCTCAAATACAATGCAACACCAACTCCAGCATAACCTAGGAATGGAGGCAGAAGGATTAAACGGCGATGAGCAATTTGTTTTTAGCGACGAAAATTTAGACCCCGATGAAAAATTAGAAGAATTCTCGGTAATTCTCTAGGGTGGGGTAACAACCCCTAAAAAAGGTGCGGAAAAGTCGGGAGGGGTACCAAACGACGCGTTTCGGCCCCCCCTAATAACAATCCGGAGCGGGGGAGATAATATTATTAATCATTTAAAAGTTATGAACAAAAAACTTTTGTTAAATTTCGTTGTTTTCTATTAGCAATTACCACGTCAAAAATGCACTAAATCACCAGTTTCCACTTTTAAAACACTACTAAAACGTTTCCGGTTATTATTTTATGCAAACCAAATCATTTATTCACTTTTATTTTATATATTTCGTTAATAAAACAGAGTAAACAAACTTTGCGCCTGCTAAAATTATTATAAC
>NW_023473669.1:3452-3695 GCF_013731165.1 Rhagoletis pomonella
AATAAAACAGAGTAAACAAACTTTGCGCCTGCTAAAATTATTATAACTTCAAATCGCTGGTATTGCCACTTTATTTCACATTTCATTTGCGCTATTATACTCAGTTTACACTATACACTTCTTCTTCTTTTTACTTTCATCTAAATAAGATATTGTAACCAAAATATAATAGCAAATTTCGCTATACCATCGCGCTATTTTTTATTAAAAATTTTCATTATTTATCGAAGTATTAATTTTTAT
>NW_023473670.1:0-3695 GCF_013731165.1 Rhagoletis pomonella
AAATTGGCAAAACTGTCTCACCATAGTAAAAATATTATTCACCAGCTTTCTCCATAGAACTTTGTTACCGATTCATACACGCCCTTATACACAAATACAAGTTAACACCGGTAAACACGTATCCGGTCAACATTCCACTTCCACCGATATTGTTGACGGTGCGTCGGCAGGTTTGAGTGTGAAAATAGCGTAGCAACAACTCTCCCACCGATATTGATGACGATGCGTCGACCAGGTAGCGCATGACAACAACAACATCGCTGCAGCGGAAAAGCCAACAGCAAGAGGTAAAATTGCCGAATTGCATTTTGCAAGTCACACGGCAAAACATGTGCAGCAACTGGTAGGTGATAAGAAAGCGTCAGGTATTTAGGCGTAGTCGCCGCAATATTCTAGTTAGCAAATTCAGTTGTAATAACTCGACCGATACATACGGCTGCTCTTGTGCTAACAAGAGAAATAAAATAACATTAAAACCAGACCAAGTGTTTTAATAAGTGGCGCCCAACGTGGGGCCACAGTGCAGTTCTTGTGTTATCCTTATATAGGACAAATCCTGTGCGTGGCCGTGGTTCGAATCCACTCGACAATTGCGGGAAAGTTAACCACTGTATAAACAGTGAGCCGCGAACAATTTATTACGCAAGCTCCGTGAACATTTATGAAGTTTTTTTAACAATTTGAAAAGATAGAGTTTAAAAATTAATACACCACATAACTAGTGGGAAAAAGTGTAGAGCCAATGCTCTAAAAAATAAAGCATCCTAATCATCGTAATCCTGTCTTCCTGCTGCTGGAACACCACCTGAGGAATCATCGTGCTGCTGCCTTATCATACCTTATTTAGTGACATAGCTTATCGGGATATGGAAATTTTCATGTGAGTAGAGTGATTTTAGCAGCTAACTTTTTTAAAAAGTTTTACTATCCTTTTTGACAATTCTTAAATAATAAATACATTTTGTAAAGGTGGGTAACGGTTAGAAAGGGAAATCCCTGTATCCACTTAACACTTAACTGACTTAGAAAAAATTAAATATGGACGCACAAACTCTGGAAGCTCTTCTTAATACTGCCATTCGTACTGCGACCGAGCATTCCCGGAGGTAATTTCAGTCTCGGGTTGACGAACTGACAAACAGGTTAGCAAGAATCGAATCACCAGTTCGTGTTACCCAATACTAACCGGTGACTATTCAACCCGGAATACCATGTGACGAATCCTTGGACCTTGTGAAAACCTTGCCGGAATTCAAAGGCGACGCGACCTGTTATATGTCTTGGAGACAAGCAGCTCATACTGCTTATAGAGTGTTCGAAGCGTATCCCGGTAGCTCAAAACACTACCAAGCGGTAGGCATAATCCGAAGATATCCTCCCTCAATACAGTCTTAAATTTTCACGCTATCATTTCTCGACTAGACTTTGCCTATGCAGACAAAAGACCAATTTACTTAATTGAACAGGAGTTATCGACCCTTAGACAAGGAAAATCATCAGTAGTGGAGTTCTATGATGCAGTGGAGAGAAAGTTGAATCTGATAGTCAATAAAACAATCATGACTCACGGTGAGAACACCACGCTGATAGGATCACTTAATAAGAAATATCGGGATGATGCACTTCGCGTGTTCATCTCGGGACTCAATCGCCCTTTGTGCGATGTTCTCTTCTCCTCTAGACCCGCTGATCTGCCGTCAGCACTTGCCCTAGCGCAGGAACTGGAAGCGAACCAAGCCAGATCAATGTTTGCAAGTTCCTTTAACAGACAGGCATCCCATAACTTAGATCCTTATTATTATTCACCCCACTACCGTAGAATACCTCAGGACCAACGAGGACAAACTCGAACTCAGCAAACTCCAGTACCAATGGACATAGATCCGTCGTACTCCCGCTTCAGACAGAACAGACCCCAACAACTCCACGGAAATGACGATAGGTACCGTAATCAAGGAGCTTACCCTAAGGTAACTCGTCCGGATAACAGTAACACGGGCGTATTCAATCGTCATCAAGAGGCCTGAATAAAGAAAAAGCTGAAAAAAGCATGGAAGTGATCAGCTGCCAATACAAAAGGTACAGCGTATCAACAATATCACCCAAGACCAATACGAACCGGAAGGTGAATACTGGAGTGATACCGGGTATGATGACTATTATCATGACACGGAACCTAAGAGTGCCGAATATGACTTGGACGGATCGAAAGACGACGTTAATTTTTTAGGACTAAGTCCCTCTTGCCCTATGTCGAAAGGACACTTGGGGGAAGAGGAATAAGATTTTTAGTCGACACCGGTGCTGCAAAGAGCTATGTGAAACACCTTAACGCTCTAAAGGGAATAAAACCTGTGAATAACCCTTTCACTGTCAAATCCATCCACGGTACCGATATAATTAACAAAAAATGTACAATAAATATATTAAATAAGAATGTTGAATTCTTTGTCCTACCCAGTTTGAAGACCTTTGACGGCATTATAGGATTCGACTTATTAAAGGAGGTAAATGGTAGTATTGACCTAAAGAGTGGTACGTTGAGTTATGATGGTGGAAAGGAAAAACTCTTGTACTACTACTGCTCGGACGTTAACAAATTAATAGAAACTAAATCGGGAACAAGCAAGGACAATATTGATATCTCTACATTGCTAAAGCATCATGCTAAGGTTTTCGCTGATCCAGACGAAGCGCTGCCCTACAATACCAGCATTGTAGGTACGATAAGGACCGTGGACGATTTACCCGTCTACTCGAAAAGTTACCCGTACCCCATTGCCTCTGCGGAATTTGTCAATAAGGAGATATCAGATCTGTTGCGTGACGGAATCATTAGACCATCCCGTTCCCCTTATGACAATCCAATTTGGGTTGTAGATAAGAAAGGTTTAGACGAAAAAGACAACAAGAGATCATGACTCGTAATTGACTTTAGGAAGCTAAACACCAAGACAATAAATGATAAATATCCAATACCAGACACTTCTGTGATTTTAGCAAACATGTGAAGTGCAACGGAAGCAACATAACTTTTAATTTAATTTGTAGTGAAATTATAATTTTTCTTGAAGTCCGATAACGGAATCTTTGCCGCGATATATACCACCACAAGCAAAACTCATACGGGAAGAATACTAAAGGTATTTTATGTCACCAAATGGCGGACTGCCATGACAGTATAAATTTATTAAAAAAAAAACTTAAAAGTTCAATACAGCCCACGACAAAGCAGTAGAACCTCAACATTTTGACCAGTCCTGACTATTTTTCTTCTACTTATTTAATCTTCATTATTTTCGTATAAAAGTATAGCTCATTGTCTAACAAAATCTCCATAAATCCTAATTGCAAGCTTTATGCAAAAATTATAAAAATTTCTTAAACTTTTGAACACAATCCCACGGTTTATAATTTGGATTTCTAGAAAAAAATGGTTATTTAGTTTTGTAGCTCATTAAAATTTAGTACAATAAGGTGGAGGTTTGAAGTTGCTAAAAGATCCTGTTGATTTTTTATAATTTTTTTAGCTGACGGTATTATGCACTTTCTTCTCTGTACATTACTTTGTAAACTGCAAAACAAAATTTTTTCTAGAAACCAAAATTAAAAACCATTGAATTGTGATCAAAATTTTAAGAAATGTTTATAATTTTTGTATAAAGTTTGGAATTTGGACTTATGTGGTTTTTACT
>NW_023473671.1:0-3695 GCF_013731165.1 Rhagoletis pomonella
TGCTTGACGATTGATGAACAATTATTTCCTTACCGTGGACGCACACGATTTACGCAGTACATACCGTCAAAACCTGCTAAATATGGTATCAAGGTTTGGTGGATTTGCGATGCCACAAATGCATATCCACTGCATGGACAAATATATAAATATATTCTGATTAAAAAGTTTGAAATTTGGGCGAAAAATTGCAAAATTTTTATAATTTTTATACAAAGTTTAAAATCTGAATTTATATGGTGTTTGTTGTATAGCCAGCTAGGCTTTTATAAAAAAATAATAAACAAAAGACAAATAGCCAAAACTGGTCAAAATATCGCACTCCTATTATTTTGTGGACAACTGTATGTATGTATGGGCCAGGTTGCAGCCTAAACGGCCGGACAGAATCGAACGAAATTTGGACAGAGTATTGCCATGACACTTAGGCCTATATTAGGGAGAAAAAATGGCGTGAAATTTTTTATCAGCTATAACTTCGGAACCATAAGCCCCACAAACTTGAAATTTGGTATGCAAGCACAGCTACGGTAGGTCCTTATAGTAAGGTGTGTATATATACATGAGTTTGTAAAAGGGGGCGTGGCACATCCCATAGGCGTGGATTATAAATAAGCTATAACTTCGGAACCATAAGCCCCATGAACTTGAAATTTGGTATGCAGGCACAGCTACAGTAGGTGCTTATACTAAGGTGTATATGAAAGAGTTTATAAAAGGGGGCGTGGCACATCTCGTAGGCGTGGATTTTTTTATCAGCTATAGCTCGAAATCACAAGTCACATGAACTCTGAATTTGGGATGCAGACATATCTATGGTGGGCGCTTATAATACGGTATACATAAATGAGTTTATAAAAGGGGGCGTGGCACATCCCATAGGCGTGGAATTTTTATCAGCTATATTTTCGAAATCATAAGTCATATGAACTTGAAATTTAGTATGCAGGCACAGCTACGGTAGGTGCTTATAGTAAGGTGAATATGAATGTGTTTATAAAATGGGGCGTGGCCCATCCCATAGGCGTGGAATTTTTATCAGCTATAACTTCGGAACCATAAGCCCCATGAACTTGAAATTTGGTACGCAGACTCAGCTACGGTAGTTGCTTATAATAAGGTGTAAATGAATGAGTTTGTAAAAGGGGGCATGGCACATCCCGTAGGCGTGGAATTTTTCATCAGCTATAACTTCGAAATCATAAGTCACATGAACTTTTATTTTGGGATGCAGACATATCTATGGTGGGCGCATATAATAAGTTATATATAAATGAGTTTGTAAAAGAGGGCGTGGCACATTCCATAGGCGTGGAATATTTATCAGCGATAAATTCGGAACCATAAGCCCCGTGAACTTGAAATTTGGTATGCAGGCACAGCTACGGTAGGTGTTTATAGTAAGGTGTATATGAATGAGTTAAAAAAAGGGGGCGTGGCACATCCCATAGGCGTGGAATTTTTATCAGCTATAACTTCGGAACCATAACCCCATGAGCTTGAAATTTGGTATGTAGACTCAACTACGGTAGGTGCTTAGAGTAAGTTGTATATGAATAAGTTTAAAAAAGGGGGCGTGGCACATCCCGTAGGCGTGGAATTTTTTATCAGCTATAAATTCGAAATCACAAGTCACGCGGCATTTGACCGAATTGGCGCGCACATCGTGCTAAGAGAACTTAAACTCTGGAAGATTGGTAGATAAATGTACAATGTTACAAAGTCCTTTTTAAGTAACCGTAAATTTTCTGTACGAGTTAATAATCACAAATCAGAAACACATAACCTTTTGAATGGAATACCACAAGGCTCTCCACTTTCCGTCGCGTTATTTATAATAGCCTTCAACGAATCAAGCAGGATTATTGCATCATACAGTTCAGTTGAGCATTTTGTTTATGCCGATGGTGTTCTTATTTTTACAAAGACCCAAGATTTGGGAAAAGTTAAACATATTTTTTCTAAAATTCTTACACATATCTCAAATTGGTCTCAAACATCAGGTGCCAATATTTCAATAACAAAATGCTCAACGTTTCACATATGGGTGTTTCCATACAGCCGTACGCGACATTCGTACGCTTATAGAGTAACGTAAATCTATCAAAAATAGAAGTTACTGAAAAAAAGTGATTACGGTTATGTTGCAACCAAAGGGTACTATGTTTGAGAAAAAAATAAGCAGCCTCGAAACTTTGGTGTGGAAAATATCCGCTCAAAACCAGGTGATAACGTACGCGACAAAAAGTGGTTTTAAGGCACATATACATATATGCGTAAGTCTGCGAATCATGAGAGTTTTTCCTTTCTTTAAAAATTCCTAAACTAAGCTAAATAATGTACCTTTACAATCCTTCCATTTTTTGGTAGAAATTATCTCTGGTTAGTTTTTATTAAAAAAAATTATAATAACGTACGCGACATAACGTACGCGACAGATTTTTCCCCCATACAATATTTTTACTAGTGACACATACTAAATTAAATTTTTTTCAGTTCTTCTCTCCACCGTTTCGCCTTTTCAAAACCTTTTTCCGCCATCTGAATACGAAATTTAAAGTTACAAAGCCGTTTGAATTCATTTGCTTGCATTTTCGGTTTACATTTTCATGGAAACACGCATATATGAGAAAGTCTACGAATCATGGGAGTTTTTCTTTTCTTTAAATATTCCTAAACTAAGCTAAATAATGTACCTTTACAATCCTTTCATATTTTAAGAGAAATTATCTCTGGCTAGTTTTATATTAAAAAAAACAATAACGTACGCGACATAACGTACGCGACAATTTTTCTCGTAAGTAATAAAATGTATTTATTGAGAACTCTTCCCGCCACCGTTTCATTGTTTTACAACTATTCTAAATAATTTAAATAGAAAATTTGCAATTAACATTGGTTTTGATGTATTTGATTGAAATTTTCGTACTTACAATAACGTATGCGACAAACTTTAAAGGGTAATAAAATTTGTTTTACTTCGGTTGGAAAGAAAATTTTACTGTATATCTTTAACTGGAAGAATTCTCGCTTAAGAATTGTAATCTGCATTACCTGCGACTGCCAATATAAAAATGACATAGACAAGCAATGTTTTTGCATAACGTACGCGACATTGGAATACTATCAGAAACTTCTCCTTTTTCTCATTTTTATAGTTAGTTGTTATTGCAAATTTGATTTTAAGATGTAATTGTAATGTTTCAAATCTCTTAATTTAGTTAATAGGAAAGAGAAAATAGTTCATTTCATTAGAGAAAACTGAGTCGAAGAGACACTCAGCTTTAGTCTTCAATTTTTGAGTTTTAAAATTGCAATAAGCTGAAATACTTCTATAATATAAAAATTCAAGTATTTTACTCTTATTAATTCGTCTTAAAAACCCTTTTCAGTCGTTTTTATTTTTTCAGTCCTGGTTGACATTTTCATGGAAACACCCATATGCAGAAAACACAAGTGCTCCTTCCCTTCCCTATCCTTTTCCAATAACCAAATCCCCCACTCGGAAACTCTTAAAATATTAGGCATAATAGTTGATAAAAAATTGAGTTTTAAAGAACATTGCAAATATGTTAGATTCAGCTTATTCTCTAGATTAAATATAATAAAATTCCTTTCCTCTAAACACAGTTTTGTACATACTAACACCCTTATTAACGTAACCAAAGCATTAATTTTATCGAAAATCGATTACG
>NW_023473672.1:0-3695 GCF_013731165.1 Rhagoletis pomonella
TTTTTTTTTTTAATTTTGTTAAAAATCATGCCAGCATGTCGATAAATCAATGTATGCCTCCTAAATTGCTTATCCGTTTGTTAGCGCCTTGTTAGCGCAGATGATAGCAAATTTAACAGCCTTTACTAAAACAAAATTTAAACCAGGCCAACTACATCCAGAGAAAAATGCAATTAAGTGAGTGTACTTTTATTAAGATATCGAAAGCCTGAAATTCGGCAATATCTCAAAAACTGTTTCACTTTCTTGTATTCTGAATTCGTATCGCATTTAGTGGAAAATTTTCCAAAAAAAAAAAAATCATATAATATGTTTTATTATTTATTGTTGTTGCCAACTATGTCCAGCAAAAAAATTTTAATTAAGCCGCCGCCAGGCTTAGAAAATAAACTGTTGAAATAAGCCATTTGCGAAAAAAATGGTACCTTGTTTAAAAAATGCAATAAAATTTGGTTTATTATTAACTGATACCGGATATGGTAAGCTCAACGATTTATAAATGGTATTTCCTTTTTTAACATTTCTCGCGAAATTGTCCTCAAATGACCTTGAAAGGATGACGCTACTAATTTGAGTGAGTTAAACTGACTGCGAATCAAGATTCAGTGACCGCAAAAATGTACAGTGGTTTATTTTAATTTGGAGTTAACAATTTTTGTTTTTTTTGTGACAACAAAACTTAATAGTGTAACATAAATTTTACAAATGAACTAACCCTTTACAAAATTTCATTATACGGGTATAGTACATACACACTTATTTAAAATTAGATCACAATCAAATATTAAACACTTTACAGCAATCGAAACTCTTCTCTTTCACGTGATTCAAATCTCATATTTAACGTGGGCACATTGCATGCTTCCCTCCATCGATGGGCAAAGTTGCGCCGGTTATAAAACTGGATGTATTACTAGCTAGGAAGATAATGCCATCAGCTACTTCTTTTGTATAGCCAACGCGACCCAGGGCATGAGTCGTCTTACAATGTTCCAAATATTTTTCATATTCCTCAGCCGACATTCCCATACGTTTATGTATATCCGTAATTATAACACCAGGATTGACAGCATTTACGCGCACATTATGTGGTGCCAGGTCGAGAGCAATGCATCTGGTAAACTGATCAAGCGCCGCCTTTGAAGTACAATAGACAGACACATTCGGGAATGATCGCAGACCGGCGATACTAGACACATTTACGATATTGCCTTGCGTTTTGATCAGATGTGGTGCGGCAAACTTGGTCAAAAGAAAAACTGCACGCAAATTAGTATTTAAAATTTTGTCAAATTGATCCACGTCAATATCCAAAATATGGCCTGTTGTGGCTATGCCAGCGTTATTCACCAGCACATCCAATTGTCCGAATTTCGCCACTGTTTGTTTTATAATACGCTCCGCATCTACCGATACATCGGCAGTGATAGGCAATATTTCCGCCTTTGCATTCACAGCCTTGCATGCTGCTTCAGTGGCCTTCAAATTGGCTTCATTGCGTCCGACGATCGCCACTTTAGCTCCATGCTGGGCGAAAGCTTCCGCAGTGGTGGCGCCTATACCCGAACTAGCTCCTGTCACAATTACAACTTTACCGGCTAGAGACATTTCGAACTATTCTACTTGAAGACGACGAATGTACTGAAACAATGACAGCAAATAGCCGCTTGGGTATAACTATCCTTCTAGTTAGTGGTATTCAGTTTAAAAGATTTATGATAAGAAATCACTAAGAAAGATAACGAGCTTGCACTTAAAAACTGCAGCTATTGCTAATTGATTGAGTGATTTGATTTTTACATACTTACTTACATATGTACATACATATGTACGTAGTCTCGCCATCTTCTTGATTGGCGCTGTAAGTTTGTCTCTCCCACAATTTATCGTATTCCCATATATGCCATACCGTAAAGGAGAATAGAGAAAACCTCTCTGACCTCTTAGTCAACATCCGTGATGCTATACACTAGTTTAGGCTAGTTTGATCTATTTAGTTTTGTTCTAAAAAACCAACTCAGATGATAAAAGAGTTTAAGCTTAAGGGAAGTGCATAATAATAATAATAGAAATAATAGATTGGAGGTTACATATGTTTATATGTGCACCTGTACGATGTCACACAAAGGGGAGGGGCCCACAGTGTTACGTCGGCTCTGAACGGCGATTGTATTTTAATGAAAGCAGAAATACACTCGGAAGTTTGTCATTATATAAGAAAAAGAATTTTTTATGATTTATTTTTTGATAATGGTCGATTCTGCTAACCACTACACCGCAGCGGCCGCCAAAATTCTATCGGATTACAAAGTTTAAGATCTCAAATTACCGAGATATCCCCCACTGAAAGCAGTGTGGCCTTTTGAAAAAATCAAGCACTGTGACTCAACTACTTATATCGTGTAAACTAACTGTAAATTAAATTTTGCTCTACATTTTTTGTGCCCCTGTAAAAGCCAAAACAGAAATAAGTTACAGCGCTTTTTTATGTTTTTGGAGTTGCTGATTACGAATCTGTTTAAGGTTATTGGTTACGAATCTGAAGTTAGATGGGAAGATTTAAAAATAGCGCTCCCATTATGGCGGCCAAAAAAAATTAAAGCTGTTCAAATTCGCTTAAAACTTTACAATAAGGCGTTCTTAAGATAGCGATTACGAATCTGAAATTAGATTTTAAAAATTCGAAATAGATCTTCCATTCGTTGGTGGATCTTCCAGTTATTACGGAAACTTAGTAGTCGATTGTACATACATTAGGGTGGGCCGAAAGTACCAAAATTCTAAAACTTAAAATGGCCCAGCGATAAAAAGTTGCCTTGGGAGAAGAGAATTTGAGAGCAAAATGAATTTTTGAAATCTGTTAACATTTGACCCTCGCGCATTTTTAAAACTTTTCATACATCCGTCACGAACATTTAAAACAGTTATTTGATCGTGCGAACACATAAAACATGTATGATTCAACAACCGGGGTGTAACTACATTAGTCGTGATTCTCCGACCTTAAATTCTGGAAAAATATTCCTGATAGTAGCATTCTTCATTTAAATGAATTGAAAATTTCGTTTAAGAACTGGGATGCTATTGGCTGTGATGGAACTACTACTAACACTGGATGGGAAAAAATGGTGTAACTCATAATATCGAAATGGTTCTCAAGAGACACCTTTAGTAGATTATTTGCTTATTACATCTTAATGAACTTCCATTCAGACATTTATTTGAGTATTTAGATGGTCCAACTGCAAGTCCTAAATCTTTTTCTGGGCCTACTGGTGAGTGTCTTCTTCACTGTAATAACTTTCCCATCATTATGTTTCAAAGGATTGATTGTGAAATCATCTCTATTGATGTACATGGCGTATGAGTAGCAATCACTTATCGTGTATCTATTATGAAGGTATGTTGGTATTGGAAATGGACGAGATCGGACAGTAACCACGCCCAAATAGCGGTAATTTACAGATATATGAAAACTGCGATAAATCTGCAACCCGACTTTTTCGATTTACATATAACTACATACATACATATGTATGTGTGTCTCGGCGACCGATTTATGAATTTTCCAAAATTCGGTAAAGTTATTGCCCTTAATAAAGCATTTGATTATATAATTTGATCATTTTTAAGTTGCTTTTTAATTAATTTTTGTTTTGTATTTCGAAGTTGGCAATTTTTTTACGTTATATTTT
>NW_023473673.1:0-3695 GCF_013731165.1 Rhagoletis pomonella
CATCAGCGCATAAAGGCAATTGCTTTTCGCTTTCCAAAGCTGCTTGAACATCGCAAAATAGGCTCAATCAGTTCGTTGGCGGTGGGATCCGCCTTTTCATAGATTGGGCAGAGCCAACTTAAATTCCGATTTTGAGGCACATTTTCTCAGGCCATACTCTGAATAAAAGTTACGCATTTGAATAACTCAGCTGGAAAATTATCTGTTTCAGCGGCTTTATTATTTTGGACATGTTCTGTTGCTATTCGCATGTCGTCATCGTCAGGGAACGGAACATCGATACCGTCATCATCGATTCGGATCTCAGAATATTCGCTATTTCAACGGACTCGAAGTACTAAACTATTTCGTCATGCCGAGCTACTGCTATTTATTACGCTATATTTCAGAGTTAGTTGATTAGCTAAAACTAACGGATTTTGGCGCCATTTTGATGCACATCTTTGGGGAAATGAATTTTATCGTAACCTAGATTAGTATTTCTATGGCATGTGTGCCAGCGCTCAGTGATGGTTGATTTTGTTCTGAATACTTCCGTGTTAGATACAAGTAAGTTTTAAAGGATTTTTTCTGGATTTAGAAATTTTATTGTACAATGCGTTTTATTGAAAGTATTTCCCATCGCTTGCTATGACGTTTTACCACTTTTCAGGTAAAGCTTGGATTGCGCGCCAATACTCGTCTATAGAGTCCCAGAAATTTTCAAGCCAATTTTTGATACCTTCAACTGAAGTGACGCGTATTCCCGTTAGTTGCTTTACCTTTGATCCCGGATTTTTGTGTAGGATTTTAACAGACTCCTTAGATACCTAAAAAGTTCCCCAGAATAGTCTTCTGCTTCTACACTGAATTCCGTTTTCTAATGGTCGTTATAGAGAGAGATAGACTCTTTATCAGCCAAACGCTCCCTTCTCCATTATCTTCTGAAAGAGAATTGTGCTAGTGATTGTACGTTATTGTTTTGAGACAAGATTGGCTACCATATACAAGGCTTTCGTCTTGACGCCCAAGCCTGACTTTCAATTTCATAGCCACTTCTTTGAGGTGAAGAGCGAATTACAGATATTCTGGGCTCGAATCGTCACATACGATAGCACACATTTTTCGGATTATGACATACGTGAACGTACTCTTTGTCCCATTCAGCTTATACTGCCTGACGTATCACGTAATTTTCTTTCGTATCGTTTTCGATCCGTGAACGGATGTTACGATTTGAGCCCTGAGTACTAAGACTGAACCTTTTTCGGTCCTCGCTACCAATGCAACAAGACTTATTTCTATATGTAAATTTGCAGTGTTTTGACTCCATGTCGCACCAGCATGTCAGTGGATGAAATTTCTAAGTAAGTGACAATATCTGCTTAGTTATGCATTATCCTGTAAGTTTGTTCATAATTCACTTTCTCAATGTGTCCCTTTTTTCTTGCACCCTAAAAATTACACTCAAAGGCTTCCAAGGCCTTAATCGAAGCTTTATTGTTTCGACATATACATAACTATATAATATTTTGATGTAATGTGGAACGATTTTTGGTTTGTCTCCAAACCAAATTTGACAAGGGATGACGGAAAATCGTTCCACATTACATCAAAATATTATATAGTTATGTATATGTCGAAACAATAAAGCTTCGATTAAGGCCTTGGAAGCCTTTGAGTGTAATTTTTAGGGTGCAAGAAAAAAGGGACACATTGAGAAAGTGAATTATGAACAAACTTACAGGATAATGCATAACTAAGCAGATATTGTCACTTACTTAGAAATTTCATCCACTGACATGCTGGTGCGACATGGAGTCAAAACACTGCAAATTTACATATAGAAATAAGTCTTGTTGCATTGGTAGCGAGGACCGAAAAAGGTTCAGTCTTAGTACTCAGGGCTCAAATCGTAACATCCGTTCACGGATCGAAAACGATACGAAAGAAAATTACGTGATACGTCAGGCAGTATAAGCTGAATGGGACAAAGAGTACGTTCACGTATGTCATAATCCGAAAAATGTGTGCTATCGTATGTGACGATTCGAGCCCAGAATATCTGTAATTCGCTCTTCACCTCAAAGAAGTGGCTATGAAATTGAAAGTCAGGCTTGGGCGTCAAGACGAAAGCCTTGTATATGGTAGCCAATCTTGTCTCAAAACAATAACGTACAATCACTAGCACAATTCTCTTTCAGAAGATAATGGAGAAGGGAGCGTTTGGCTGATAAAGAGTCTATCTCTCTCTATAACGACCATTAGAAAACGGAATTCAGTGTAGAAGCAGAAGACTATTCTGGGGAACTTTTTAGGTATCTAAGGAGTCTGTTAAAATCCTACACAAAAATCCGGGATCAAAGGTAAAGCAACTAACGGGAATACGCGTCACTTCAGTTGAAGGTATCAAAAATTGGCTTGAAAATTTCTGGGACTCTATAGACGAGTATTGGCGCGCAATCCAAGCTTTACCTGAAAAGTGGTAAAACGTCATAGCAAGCGATGGGAAATACTTTCAATAAAACGCATTGTACAATAAAATTTCTAAATCCAGAAAAAATCCTTTAAAACTTACTTGTATCTAACACGGAAGTATTCAGAACAAAATCAACCATCACTGAGCGCTGGCACACATGCCATAGAAATACTAATCTAGGTTACGATAAAATTCATTTCCCCAAAGATGTGCATCAAAATGGCGCCAAAATCCGTTAGTTTTAGCTAATCAACTAACTCTGAAATATAGCGTAATAAATAGCAGTAGCTCGGCATGACGAAATAGTTTAGTACTTCGAGTCCGTTGAAATAGCGAATATTCTGAGATCCGAATCGATGATGACGGTATCGATGTTCCGTTCCCTGACGATGACGACATGCGAATAGCAACAGAACATGTCCAAAATAATAAAGCCGCTGAAACAGATAATTTTCCAGCTGAGTTATTCAAATGCGTAACTTTTATTCAGAGTATGGCCTGAGAAAATGTGCCTCAAAATCGGAATTTAAGTTGGCTCTGCCCAATCTATGAAAAGGCGGATCCCACCGCCAACGAACTGATTGAGCCTATTTTGCGATGTTCAAGCAGCTTTGGAAAGCGAAAAGCAATTGCCTTTATGCGCTGATGTCTGAGTTTGGAACTCTTATGGCTGTCGTTTGACGATAAAAGAGGCAAGGCGACTTCTTAACGTAAGATTTCTTTAAATTGATATTAAAGCACTCAACAGCTCATTTATCATTTTCAATAAGCGCCGTATGTTCTGCCTTCTTGAACGAGAACAAAATGAAGTATCGCTTGTTATCAAACAAGGGTACTTTTGCTCTTTATACAGATACTTACCGACAGGACCTCGTAAAAATATGAGATTAGAAATTCTAGTCCACATTAGTTGGCTAAAATACTTTCGCAAAGACGAAAATATATTTATCATTTTCAACAATTAGCATTCCCCAAACGCAGCGCCGCTCATTACTGTCAATCTTAGTGTAAAATTATTCAAATACCGTTTAAAATGCATTTTAATTAATTTATAAAAGCTAAAGCTTTATTGTGAATGCCTAAATTTAGAAATGAAAATGAAAAACACACAAAAAAGGCAGCGTCAGAAAAGTTGTCTATGCGTTTGCTTGAGCGACTATGCACATTAGACTGGGTCGGTCCCCATACAAAAAAAAAAAGTTGCTAATGTCCGCCCCTAAATTTAAAGATTATGTTG
>NW_023473674.1:0-3695 GCF_013731165.1 Rhagoletis pomonella
AATATTCAACTGGAGGTAAAAGAGTTTATATTAAACAATTATTTGTTGCTAACAACATTATTTTTTTCAGATACCTTGCTTTTTATCGTTCCGGCCACCAGATTCGTTGGTTTTCATAAAGTTTCATTTGCCTGTGCCACTTCCACCCGTGTTTATAAGGCGTAATATTCAACTGGAGGTAAAAGAGTTTATATTAAACAATTATTTGTTATTAATAATATTATTTGTTGCTAACAACAATATTTTTTACAGATACCTTACTTTTTTATCGTTCCGGCTGCTGTATTATCCGATTCTTGTGTGTTGGTTGGTATATCGGAAGCTTTAGTGCAAGATGTTCGAAGAAAAACTTATAGCAGAGATTGAAAAACACAACTGCTTGTGGGACAAACGACAGCTTAGTTACCGCGATCGGGTGAAGAAAGATTTGGCTTGGCGAAATGTAGTGCTGCTGTGGGACATCCTGGTTAGTATAGAGTTTTTCAAACATATAGCAGTTTTGTAATAGGACGAACCAAATTATAACAAATTTGTGACGAATAATTGTGACGAATACTATATTTTTACTTTACAGAGGAAAACTGCCGAAAGCGATGGAAATCGTTAAGAGACCGATATGGAATAGAATTGAAGGTTGATCAACAACCTAGCGGAAGTGCTGCGTCGTTTAGACGAGCTTGGCCATATTACGAAGCTATGTTGTTTTTGAAAGACACGGTCACGCCCAGACAGTAAGTGTACTTTACATTTGTACAACAAGTATTTATATTTTAAATTGTAATTTATATGTACATATTTTAAGGACAACAACAAACATCGTTTCCCAAACGCCAGAAGTTCTCGGACAAGAACCAGATATACTGGATACTTCCTTTGGATTCCAAATAGGCGAGAGTGGGAACATTATAATAGAAGAGCAAGAAACCACTGCCCCAACGCCGGCTAAGAGACAAAAGAAAAAAAACGATGAGAACGCCGCCTTTAACGATCTAGTCAACGAAGTAAGTCAGTTTGTGGATAGTCAAAAAAAAACACACAACAATTTCTTGGGTGCGATTGGCGAAGTGTTTGAGAAGGTCCCAGAAGAGAGCCGCCTAGATTTTCAAATGGACGTACTTCAATACGTCTATGCTCAATATAAAAATTATAAAAATTGAATTTACGAAATTTAAAAATTTAAATGACATCCAGTTTGAATTCAATTTTGCGAACTTTATATGTAATCTAATTTAGTATGAAATCTGATTTTGATTTTGCGAATTAAATATGTAATCGAATTTAATATGCAATCTCACAGAAAATGCTTGCTATAATTTCATTGTTTCTAATCAAACACAATTGTACATTTTTTTAAGAAAATATTCAGGATATTATTCCAAACGCGTGGTTTTCGACGCAAGTTTACGAGGCTTACGCGGTTACGAGACATTTAAATAAATAACCTGGATATTTTTTTTATAAAAAATTGTACAATTGTGTTTGATTAGAAACAATGAAATTGTAGCAAGCATTTTCGGTGAGATTGCATATTAAATTCGATTACATATTTAATTAGATTACATATTAAGTTCGCAAAATTGAAATCAAACTGGATGTCATTTAAATTTTTAAATTTCCTAAATTCAATTTTTATAATTTTTACATTGAGCATGTTTCGTTGTGAAAATGCACTGAAATATGTAAATGCAAGATCCTATGGACAAGATCCTGAACAGCCCTATTATTTAAAATACTAAAAAGTAGACTGTTTGTAACAACTTTTGTTTTATAAATAGGCAATACTTAAGTACCTTAAAAAGAAACATATTACTTAAAAGACTAAGAAGTATATTGTTTGTAATTCACTTTTGTTTTATAAATACGCCATATTTACAGTGGTCGAAAAAATTATAGTCGCACCATATTTGACAAGTTTTGCCATTTTTTTTTAAATTTTAGTAAATTTTTCATAAAAATATAGTTAATTCTTTAACAAAGCCCGTGTAAAAAATTCCGTTTTATAAAAAAGTCAAAATTAAAAAATAATATGTTAAAACTTGTCAAATATAGTGGGGCTATAATTTGTTTGCCTACTGTATGTACCTTAAAAAGAAACAAAACAATTAAAAGACTGAAAGGTATATTGTTTGTAACCACTATACTGTTTAAAACGGTTTTAACTTAAAAGACTGAATGAAACATATGTTATGTTAACGCCATACTTACCTTGAACAAAAATTAATTTAAAAACCTGAAAGATGTGACGACATTTAAAACATTACCAATAAGTGCCCTCATACTGTGAGTTCAAATTTTTGTTTTCTATCTTAAATAATAAAAACAAAGCATATTCAGTGAGTAGTAATTATTTAAATTTTATTGTTAAAAAGATGTGTCTTCAGAGCATCCCTTAAATCATAATTATTTGAACTGCCTCGGTTCGATGACACCCTACTTATTGAGGGCAATGGAACTACTTCGTTTCGCCATGAGCCAGCGATGGTGGCATCCTCTTCGTAGCGATCAACAAAATCGCTTGCTACATAGTTTGCACACGAAAGCTTAATAAAATTATGCAAGACAATACAAGCTTTCACTATTTGTTCTGCATTTTTCGGGACCATGCATAGCGTCGTTCTCAATATTCTCCATTTGGCAGTGAGTATTCCAAATGCGTTTTCTATAACTCTTCTTGCACGAGAGAGTCTTTTATTGAAATACTCTTGCTCTTCTGGAATACCTCTACCCGGATATGGTCGCATTAAATAACGCCGTAAGGGAAAAGCAGCATCTCCTACTAAATAATGTGGAAATGGCTCGGTTTCTCCTGGCAGAGGCTGATCATGTGGAAGGCCGAGCCTATCATTTTCAATAGCATCTGCCAGTTTTGAAAAGTGGTAGACACCGCCATCGCTTTGACTTCCATATGCTCCGATGTCAACGCAGGTAAAGGTATAATTGGCATCACATACGGCCAAAAGCACGATACTATAATTGCCTTTGTAATTATAGTACATCGACCCTGAATTCGCTGGACAGGTAATATTAATGTGCTTTCCGTCGATGGAACCAACGCAGTTGGGCATATTCCACAGCGACTTGAACTCATTGGAAATACGTCCCCATTCCGTTTCTGACGGGGTCGCCACATACAGGTCAGCTAACAGATCCCATATGGTCATACATGTCTCCAACGTAATCTTCCTGAAAGTCGTCAGGCCGATCCTGTGAACTATTGTGTGGAATTGCCGAGTGCCACCGTGAGCCAAATATCTGCAACAAAAAAATAAAACCAGATACATATATGGAAAATTATACGTATACTATTAAGTAAAACCGATTTTCTCTTACATCAGGGTTATAAATAGTCTGCAGCGGCTCGATATTGGTGTTCTGATTGAATATTTGGTCAGCGAAGCCTCCAGAAATTCGTGCAGCACATTAAATAACGAAAAGGGCATTCTTAATGTCTTGTTAAACTGCTCCTCATCTGCAGCCAAGTTTCTTAATGAACTTTCAAACAATCCATATTTGTGTCGCTCTAAGTACAATTTCCGAACCCAAAATCGGCGCTTCTGTTTTAATCGCAGTTTTAATTTACGCATTTTCGCTAAAATTAGGAAAATTCTCAAAACTTGTTCAGCATTTCGAGTCAACATTTTGTACTGCCAAATGAAACTTTATGAAAACCAACGAATCTGGTGGCCGGAACGATA
>NW_023473675.1:0-3694 GCF_013731165.1 Rhagoletis pomonella
AAAAAATTATTCAACTTTTCTGCGCTAGCGTTTGGTTAGGTTAGGTTGATGTGGCAGTCGGTTCAATTTACCAACTCACTTAGACCTTTTGAAGGTCCATTGTGGTACCACTGCAGAACACGAGAACCTCGGTGACTATTCTTCAGAGAACCAATTTGAGGCTCTTATAAAGCGTAGAATCGGTTTTATTCCTACGCGTGATAGTTCCGTAAGAGAGCTAAAGAAGGGCCTGCCTAAAAAGCTTGCTCTCCTCTTGGCCAAAGCTGGGCAGCTACAGTAGAAGTGCTCTACGGTTTCTTCCTCTTCCTCATCTCTGCAACTTCTGCAATATTCGTGGGAGAAAATTCCTAGTCTTGAAGAGTGCCTGCCAAATAGCCAATGACCAGTTACACAAGCCGTGACCTTCGCAATGTCCTCTCTTGAGAGGCACAGCAACTCTTTCGTCTTTTTCTTTTCTATTTGCGGCCAAAGCAGCCTGGTTGTTCTACATGTGCCCTCCTCTAGCCATGACCTGTTGGCCTCTTGGATCATGCTACTTCGAAGTTCTAATTTGCAGGTTGCCATGGGTATCCCAATAGTGCCCCTGTTTTCACATAGGGGTAGATTCGCACCTTTCCTGGCTAGCTCATCAGCCCTGCAGTTTCCTTCAATATCTCTGTGTCCCGGAACCCATATGAGGCTGACCTTGAACACGGTGCTAATATCGTTTAGAGCTGCGAGGCATTCCTGCGCAACCTTCGACCTCAGCATTACCATGTTCATTGATTTAATGGCCGCCTGGCTATCCGAGAAAACATTAATCGTAGTCTTCGTTACAGCATGTGTACTAAGGTATACAGCCACCTCTTTTATAGCTAAAACTTTTGCCTGATAGACACTGCAGTGGTCCGGAATTCGGACGGATAGTTCCAGTCCTAGTTCCTTAGAGAAAACTCCGTAGCCAACCCTATTGTCTAGCTTGGATCCATCTGTGTAAAAATTCAATTCCCCCCGTCTCCATGGTCTTGGCGTTTGCCATTCTCCTCTTGACGGGATGCTCGTCTTAAAGAGCCTATTGAAGATTGGTTTGGGAGCGGAGTAGTCAACTTCTTGGTTGTAACTACCCAGAGTGTGAAGTATGGAAGCGTGACCAAACCGCCGATCCTTCCATAGCACCATACTTCTTAGTTTGAGAGCTGAATCGGCGGCCGCGTATTTTCCCACCAGGTTTATTGCGGGTAAATTGGTAATCACCTCCAGCGCCTTATTTGGGGTGGTCCTTAAGGCACCCGAAATACATAGAAACGCTGTTCTTTGGACCTTACTCAATAGTTTTAGGTAACTTGCCTTTTGAGTTGCTGGCCACCATAAAAGTATTCCATATAAGAGTATTGGCCTGACCACCGAGGTGTATAGCCAGTGTGTAATACGAGGTGTTAACCCCCACTTGATTCCGACCGCTTTTTTGCATGTGTATAATGCAACGTTGGCCTTCCTTACTCTTTCCTCTATATTAGGTTTCCACGTTAGTTTCCTGTATAATATGAGTCCTAGATACTTAACATTCTCCTTCAAGGATATCTCCACACCCAAAAAGATTAGCGGGGAGACAATGGGAGGCCTGTATTTCCTTGTGAAGAGAATTGCTTCGGTTTTCTCGGGGTTTACTCCGAGTCCCCTACTCTCTGTCCAGTTCCTAAGCGTGGCCATGTTAGAGCGCAGAATCTCCATTAGGGTATTTGGGTATTTGCCTTTGACGGCAATTGCCAGATCGTCAGCATATGCTGTGACATGGCAACCCCCCCTCTCTAGTGCCACCAGCAGAGAGTTCACCGCCAAATTCCAGAGAAGAGGGGAGAGAACCCCTCCCTGAGGAGTGCCTCTACAGACCTTTCTGCTTATTGTGGTGTTGCCGAGCTTAGCGGTTATCGTCCTGCTGACAGGTATAGACTCGATCAGCACCGCCACATTCTGGTCAACTCCAAGCTCTTCTAAGACACCCGTTATGGCGCTTGCGTTAATATTGTTGAAGGCGCCTTCTATGTCTACAAAGGCAACCAGAGCGTACTCTTTGTCGAATAAACTGTTTTCCACCAACCCAACGAGCGAGTGCAAGGCGGTTTCCGTGGATTTGCCTTTCGTATAGGCATGCTGCGCTGGGGAGAGCCTACTTGTTGGTATCACGCCCCGTACATAATCATCCACTATCCTCTCTAAAATTTTGAGAAGGAAAACGTAAGACTGATGGGTCTGAAGTCCTTAGGGTTGGTATGAGAGGACCTGCCCGCCTTGGGTATAAAGGAGACTTTTGTCTCTCTCCAGCCTAGCGGGATGTAGCCCATGTTAAGACAGCTTCTTATAATAACCACAATGAACGGAGAGATAGTACCCCGTGATTGCTGTAGCTCTACCGGGTGTATTCCATCAAGTCCCGGTGACTTGTAAGGACCAAAATTCTTAATAGCCCATTCAATTTTTTCGTTTGTAATCAGTCGGTTTCCCAGATCAGATAGCCCCCCTTCATTCTGGGGGTCATTAGGTTCCACCGGCTTGTTTCCAGGGAAGTGTGGGTCCAGGAGGAGACCTAAAGATTCCTCGCTCGTCGTAGTCCATGAGTTCCCTTGACCCTTGAGATAGCCAAAGTTGCATGGCGACTTTGCGAGAATTCTTCTTAATCTGGCCGCTTCCGTGGTTTCCTCAATTCCCTTGCAGTAACTTTGCCAGGATTTACGTTTCGCAGTTCTAACTGCTTTTTTGTATATTTTCAGATCAGCCTTGTAGTCTTCCCAGTCCTCTGCTGATCTCGTGGCTTTGACCTTATTGAACATTGACCTATTAGATTCACGTAACAAGGATAATTGTTTCGACCAGCAAGGTGGTTTGCTTTTTCCCCTGTATCGAACAACCAAGCATCCGGCTGACAAAGAACTATTCATGGTTTTAGTAACCTGATTAACCAACCCATCCAGCTCCACCTGCGTGGCGGGGTCTCGGGGAGGTATCCTTAATTTATTATTTATTATTGTAAACCCCCAGTCGGTATTTCTAACATTTCTGAACTCCCTTACTTGGGGGGTCTTAAGATCTATTTCGAATTCAATATAACGATGGTCAGAATAAGATTTTTCCTTCAGTACTCTCCATCTCTTGATTTCATGGGCAAACATGTCTGAAGCCAGAGTTATGTTTAAAACTTCCTCTCTACTCTTTGTTATGAAGGTCGGCTCTGAGCCTAAATTCAAGACACTAAGTTTGTTCCCTAGAATGAAGTCTAGTAACGACTCACCTCTAGCATTCGCGTCCGTACTCCCCCACATCAAGTTGTGGGCATTAGCGTCGCAGCAGGCAACCAGTGGTTTGTTCTTGAAGGCTGCTTCCTCGGCCAAGGTCCGAAACCCATCTGGTGGCACGTCCTTGTCATGGGCCGTGTAGGCAGAGGCTACCCAAAAGCTGGTTTTGTCCAGCTCAATGCTTGCCACTACCAGATCGCCGTCACTAAGCTGTGGGAGCAGGAAGATGTTTAAGTTGTTCCTTGCTAATATGCAAGCTCGAGTCTTACCTGCATTTTGTGCGGCAATAAGCTTAAAGCCCTTCATCCCAAGTCCGCAGATTTTATTGCCATGTATCCACGGTTCCTGGATGAGGGCAACGTCGAGTCCACCGGCAGCCAGGCGGACCTCAAGGTTCGCAGACGCGAGTTTAGAGTGGTGGAGGT
>NW_023473676.1:0-3694 GCF_013731165.1 Rhagoletis pomonella
AAAAATCGGACAATAACCACGCCCACATCCCATATAACGGTAATTTAGAGAAATACAAAATCTTCAATAAATTAGTAAATATTAAAGCTAATAATTTATTCAAAATTGATGCTTGCAACAATTCTTTACCAAGAAATACGTTTGTGGTAAAATTTAGGAAAATGGGCGTGGCGCCGCCCACTTATGATCACATATATGAATATCGGTAACCGTTCTATCAATTTGTACCAAACTCGGTATTTTTATTGTGCTTGGCACATAGAAGAAAAACGTTGAAAATGATTGAAATCGGACTAAAATTACGGTAAATTTCAGAAATGTTTGAAACTTCAATATTTCGAAGTTTAAGAACGCTAATTTACTCAAAATTGATACACCCCGTCTTACCATGTAGCGGTAGCTTTCGGAAAGGTGAAAAAACATATATTTAATACTTGCGCCGAGTATTTAATGTTCGGCTCCGCCCGAACTTAGACTTTCTTACTTGTTTTCAATAAATCGCATGGCATGGCACTTTTCTAGAGATGTGCAAATTTCGACTTTTGCATACAATTGTTCTCGCCTGCACATGAATACCGTTTCAATGCGATGTTTTCGATTGGTTACTTGTCAGCATTTACTTTTATTACTGCTTTATATGGTTTGTACGTTAGACCTTTCGCTCTGAAGATATACACGCATTCAATGTTTTCTTTAATATCATTTTGTGTTTTTTTTTTGCATTTACAAGTTTCTCTTTTTCCCACTCGCAACTTAGTCCAGTGACAATACAATTGTAATTGTAATTACAAACTGGATCTTTTACTTTTGGAATTTTCACTGTGTACTCATTTGCCAATTTATATTTTACTTCTGTTTCAATTTTTTGTCTTGTCTCACTATCTTCGCAATCAATCGCTATTGCACCATCTTTGCGGTTGGATACAACTTCAGTGACAGCGAGGATGGATCAATACAATTTTGTATTACTCTTTTTGTTTCTTTGATGTTTTGTGTACGTTTAGGCATAATTATTACTGGGGGCTCATTTCTGACAGCAAAGCATATGTTTGTTTTTGCACATGTTGTTGTTGTTGTTTATGTGCATTTACAGCTTCCTTGCATTTATTTTTTACTGTCTTTAACTCTTCATTATTATTCGTAATAAGGTTTTTTTATTTCTTTAATATTTTCATTAATGTTTCATTTTTTAATCTCTTCACTTATTTTCTTGTTTTCACCCTCGCTACGTATCATAACTTCGCATAACTCTTGGCTATGATTTTTTACTTCATCCGATATATCTTTTATTTTGTTGACTTCCTCTACGCTCGCCTCATACGTTTTTTTGTACCTTTTGCATTACATCTAAGAGGAGCTTTAGCTCTTTACTTTGTACTTTTTGCGACTCTTGAATGTCGTCTTTGCACTCTTTTATTGTTTTGCAGTTATTCTCTATTGAGATATTCATACTTCGCAGCACCTTGTCAACATTATGTAAGTAAGTGAGACAACCATCACGCATATAACGCACACAACTATTGCCCAAGAGTGCATTCTTGCTGTACTCATCAAGATCCGAGCATTTCTTTGCCGAGTGGAATACTTTCCCACAAATACCGTTGCAACGGATTCTGCTCTCACCGCGAACCGGACCTTTGCACTTTTAGCACTCATCCATATTTTCCAGCCGACAGCTCACTTCACTGATTTGATTATGTTTATTGCTTTTTTTTTTCTTTTTTTCTTTTCCTTATTTCTTAATTAAACGGAACGGAATGCAATATGCAATTCGTAATGTATATCGTACATCTTGATTTACACTTTGCTATCAGAGCCACTGTCTCATTTGATATTTCAAAGCACACAACAGAAAAAAGTGCATTTAACGAATCAAACTCGAAGAGCGCTAGAGAAACACGTCCTATCACCTTGACGACTCTTTAAATCGTTCACTCATTTTCGCGTATTAATTTAATTAAACATTTCTAACAGATGGCAACTCTTAAGAAAAGTAGCCTGTTTTCCAATATAGGTCCTAAGCTATCCGTGTGCAAATTTTCACGCGAATCTGTTCAGTCGTTCCCGCATATTAAATAAATTAAACTTTTTTAACAGGTGGCAACTCTTAAAAAAAATAGCCTGTTAACCAATCTGAGCCATAAGCTATCCGCGCACAAAATTTCATGTAAATCCGTTCAGTCGTTTCCGCGTGATGATTTCCCAAACATCCAACCATACAAACTTTCACATTTATAATATTATATATATATATATATATACATATATATATAGTAAGAAGTAAGATATGTAGATTACCTACAGTACTTTTTATCTTATCTTAGATCATTCGGAACATGGTTTTAATATGTTTTCGAAACGAACAACTAATTAAAAAAATCTGAACGCTATTTCAAACTCCTAAACAAACTGCGATATTTTAGTAACTACTGAAGTTAATTCACTCAAAACTGATATTTGTAATAATTTTCAGACGAAAAATAAGAATATTATAAATTTTTGGAAAATGGGCGTAGCCACGCCCCCCTTATGGTTACATGTGTATATCTTGGTGACCGCTGCACCAATTTCTTCCAATAATTTTCGGAAATACGAAAACTGCGATATTTTAGTAACTACTGCAGATAATTCACTCAAAATTGACATTTACAACAATTTTTAGACGAAAAATAAGAATATTATAAATTTTTGGAAAATGGGCGTAGCCACGCCCACTTATGGTTACATGTGTATATCTTGGTAACCGCTGCACCAATTTCTTCCAAACTTGGCCTTCGCACGACATACCAAATGGCCGAAAATTTTTAAAATCGCTCAATAACCACGCCTACTTCCCATATAACGGTAATTTTCAGAAATACGAGAACTGCGATATTTTAGTAACTACTGGAGATTATTCACTCAAAATTGATATTTACAATAATTTTTAGACGAAAAATAAGAATATTATAAATTTTTGAAAATGGGCGTAGCCACGCATGTGTATATCTTGGTAACCGCGGCACCAATTTCTTCCAAACATGGCACAGTTGTTGGCCTTGGTACAGCATACTAAATGGCCGAAAATTTAAAAAATCGGACAATAACCACGCCCACATCCCATATAACGGTAATTTAGAGAAATACAAAATCTTCAATAAATTAGTAAATATTAAAGCTAATAATTTATTCAAAATTGATGCTTGCAACAATTCTTTACCAAGAAATACGTTTGTGGTAAAATTTAGGAAAATGGGCGTGGCGCCGCCCACTTATGATCACATATATGAATATCGGTAACCGTTCTATCAATTTGTACCAAACTCGGTATTTTTATTGTGCTTGGCACATAGAAGAAAAACGTTGAAAATGATTGAAATCGGACTAAAATTACGGTAAATTTCAGAAATGTTTGAAACTTCAATATTTCGAAGTTTAAGAACGCTAATTTACTCAAAATTGATACACCCCGTCTTACCATGTAGCGGTAGCTTTCGGAAAGGTGAAAAAACATATATTTAATACTTGCGCCGAGTATTTAATGTTCGGCTCCGCCCGAACTTAGACTTTCTTACTTGTTTTCAATAAATCGCATGGCATGGCACTTTTCTAGAGATGTGCAAATTTCGACTTTTGCATACAATTGTTCTCGCCTGCACATGAATACCGTTTCAATGCGATGTTTTCGATTGGTTACTTGTCAGCATTTACTTTT
>NW_023473677.1:0-3694 GCF_013731165.1 Rhagoletis pomonella
TTAACCTTAACCTTAACCTTAACCTTAACCTTAACCTTAACCTTAACTTTAATTTTTACTTTTATAGTTTTTACATTTATCTTTATTTTTTCTTTGTCTTTATCTTTATCCTTATTTATCTTTATCTTTGTCTATATCCTTGGCTTTGCTTTTATCTTTCCCTCCTCCAGTGGCGTTCAACGCGGCCGTTCGTTGCCTGCCCACCTTCACCGTAACAATAAATATATAACGCAAACATCTCCGAACTCCATTAAAAAGTTTCATCACAAACAGGTTAGTTTTGGTCGCTTCCAGCTTTTTCTTCTTCCTACGACCTTTTATTTGTCTGATCAGAGAACAGAAAACTTCGTCTCATTTGCAAAGTTCAGTGAGTTTCAGTTCAGGGTCATCTTTGTGTTTTTTTAACGTTTGGTTTTAAAATATTCACGGAAAGTGCCAAAAATCATTCGAAGAAGACCTTTCACAAAGGGCCCAAAGGCGTTTAAATTTCGTTCGACATCTTCGACCATTCTGCACCGTATAAAAGTTCGAGCATGAGAAAAGATGTTTTATGTTTGAGTTTTATTCATCAAGAGAGAGCTCTGCGTTCCAATAACCCACGAACTTCAAAGTAGCGCCTGTTGGCGAAAGTTATTATTTCCTTGATATCCAAGCTCACATTATTTGTGATGTTAATGATGGATCCTAGATAGACAAAGTCCTTCACTACTTAAAAGTCATAACTGCCAACATTGACGTGCTGCTTGGAGGTACTTTGTTTTGTGCTCGTTTCTCTTCAGATACCTCCTTCTCTACATATGCTGTGAAATTCTGCACTAACGGTGTTGGGTCCAATGATGTCAATAAGCCGCCACAGTTTTGGTTTAATGCGCAATCTACGCTTTCCAATATCGCCTTTTTAAAACTTCGTTTGGTCTCGAGAGACTTGGATGAAGCTGAGGGCTATGCTAAACGTTTCTTAGCGTTATTAGCTTTGCGAGGATCTTAGAGGTAGCTTGTCTTCGTGCTATCTAAAGGGGCTTGAAAATCTACGAAAAGGTGGTGTGTGCCAGACCTGCGTCCATTCTCAATGTATCTGAGCCAACAAAGTCGTCAGCTAAGGCCAAAAAAAAGAAAATTGCTCTCCTTTTGCAGGGGGCAGACATATTGGGTTGTCGGTTATATATAGCTATGGAGGCCGGTACCGTCCAGTTATGATTTTTCAAGGAGCCTATAGATCACGGTGTGGCTCTTGCTCGCCTGACGGTTCTTGCAAACTCTGGTATCATCCGGGAGTGGAAGTACTACAATTCGCCAGTTCATAAACTACCCGTAGTTCGTTACCACAGTGTTTTTGTATCGGCATAAATTCTAGCTTGTTTCTCTTTGAGCGTTTTCTGAGACCTTTAGAGCGAACTGAATATCTCGCCACCTTCTCTAAATTACTCAGTCAAAGTGCAAAGGCCACTGAGATACCAATGTTCGGGCATATAAATAAGGACTTACTGGCGTTGAATATCTCGTATTGCATCGGTCAAATGAGCTTTGTTGTTTTGAAGCCGTTTTATTGCTATTATCGCCATCGAGTTGGGTGGGCGAACTTCTTCTCTACCTCTCGAAAAGCTATCTCTTCTCCCACGGCTTTTCAAGGTATCGGTATAAACTGTTTAATTAATTGATCTGACATTATCTTTGTGTTCTCAATTTAAAAAGCATGTGATAGAGATATGCATCGTCAAGATCTGTTTGGCTTTTAATATTTTGTGCCGTCTTCATTAAATCGCTGTAGCCAAATTTAATTAATTCATTGGCGTTCACCGTTTTGTAACCTTGGCCATGAATGCTTTGAATAATAAAGTTTTAATCTACATACGTTAAAATTATTTTGAAATTCAAATTCGCTGTGAATTAAGTAGTAGACGAAAGTCAGATATATTTGCAAATAAATCAGTGTGTTGAATATGTAGGTATGCGCGTATGAAACGTCACTTCATTTCGAACGGTTAACGTTCTTGATAATAACAGTAATCGTATTTTTTTACTGGAAGCAAACATTCGCAATTATTTATTCATTATTATAATTCACAGGTAATTTCTTTCCACTAACAAAGTTTTTTGTTGTTGTAAGTACATAAAAGAAGTCAAAGCTGCAATTTCTTAGATCTTAACGGCTTCTCATATGACTTGTTTTGGGTTCAGCAGAATTTGAACTGTGGCTCAGTAAACTGAGTAGGAGGAGGCTAATATGTTCGGTCTTAAATATAACTATAGATACTGTTCGGAATTAGAATATAGCAAAAGACGTTTGGAAATCTTTAAGACTATTATATGTATTTTCCCGGCGGAAGATTTAACTTAAATACATATACTACCTTTCGAAATTTAATTTGATATGGTAAAGCTCAAATATTTTAACCCTCTAATGCCCGGATAAAAAAATTTTCGGATTTATAAAAAAATTCTTTGAGCCAGTACAGTCATTGGTTTAGCTGTGGCATGAGATCGTTTAACTGAGGAACTTATCAATAACTCACTATTCTAAAGCTCAACTAGCTTTTATTCAACCAAAACACATTTCAAAATATCAATAAATAAGCATACCAGTTAGAAACAAAAGTTATTATTGCGTTAGAGAAACTACAAATGTACATGGTTTTGCAAAGTGAAACTAAAGTGAAAAAAAGATTTTGAATGCTTACAAAGCTACTACAAATATTTTGCCATAACCATTAGGTTAGGTTGCATTTGCCGCCAGTGCGATTTTTGTGAAGACCGCGTCGAGGTAATTCATATCATAGTAAACTATGTACATACCTATACGAATAAAACAAAAACTTTTTTAAATAGCAGGGCGTATGAGTAACTGTTGTGAAGACAGCAAGCCTACAGGGCGAATGAGCAACTGCATACTTGTATATGAATGTATTTTTATTTTCTGGAGATGAGAATATAGCCACAGTCAGGCATGCTTGTCGTAAAAGGTGACTAAAATCCCTGGCAAAGTGGGTGCGTCTCGAAGCAACTCGCTGCCAACGGCCCACCGATGTCAGCGAGGCTTGGCCCATAAGAGGAGGAGAAGGAAACGGAGTCTGAAGGCGAAGCTCAGGCAAGAGAAATCATCTTGTGTGATCAACAAAACCCTCCTCTTAGTGCATCTAGCAAAGTGGCCCAGGCCAACGGGAGATAGACCTTCGGAAACCTGTATCGCTTTGGTGGATGCAGGGACAACCAAATCACCTGCAGAACGTTGTAAGGAAAGGAAAACTTTGGCCAACCCCAATGCCTCCTCATACATAAGTTGGCGGTCGTTTTCATTGTGACCTGTAGGTGATTAGTCCCGGTACTTTTGCCTGCAGGGATGTATTTTATACGACGATTCCCAACTTCTTCGCGTCGCTGATATTTACCGACATAATATGCTCAAGTTATGGCGTAAATTCATGGTAAGCTGTCATCGACTACCATCGACTACGCCTCCATCCTGTTAAGAACGATGTACAGCCTTTCTTTGCGTGACATTTTTTCACCCTACATATACATATACATGCATACATATGTAACTATGAACCATTAATAAAGCATACAAGTAAATGAATGATTGCGAAATGCTTTCGTAAAAGCAGCATAAATGATCCAATAATGACATGGGGGAGGTTAAAACAAATTGCCAATGGCATGCCAATTTGGTAAAGCGCAAAAAAAAACCACAAAAAAG
>NW_023473678.1:0-3694 GCF_013731165.1 Rhagoletis pomonella
TTATTTTCTGACTGCATGCCACATTTTTTTTTTCATACAAAAAAATTGTCGAATATATTTTGTATGGAAAAAATTGGTAATTTATTAAAAATAATGCGGTTTTTTCCATTATTTTTAAGATTCAGTGATCTTAAATTTTGTTGCGACAGCATAAACTCGTCGTAGAGTATCTGTACGATTCTTCATTACAAACGGATTTAATGAACGCTCGAATTTACGTTCGTAGCCATTCGGATTCTGTGATAGCACTTTCGTAGATTTCACGAAAATCGAAGCTACGATGGATTCTGTGATAGCCCTGATTATACCAAAAAAAAAAATATATGGGAACACTTTTCGACCCTATTGAATGGCAGCAACACTGAAGTAGTGGAGAAGACGAACCCGAGCCCCCAGTCGATGACGATGGAGCCGATGTTCCAGTACCCGACTATAACGATGTACGAATAGCGATTATGCGGACGAGAAATAACAAACTTACTGGAGCTGACGGCCTGTCGGCAGAGCTATTCAAGTTCGAGGAGCTGATAAGGTGCATGCCGGCGACTGGAATTTAAGTCGCCAATTCACAAAAAAAGGCGACCCCGCCATGCGCGCTAACTGTGGAAGACTGAAGCCCGCCGTCAACGAACTGATTGCGCCTTACCAGTGTGGCTTCAGATCTGCCAACTCCATTATAACTAGATCTCGTATTCGCAATACGCCAAAACTTGGAAAAGGCCCGTGTGAATAGGCTCGAGACACGCCTTCAATTTGTCGATTTAAAAGCCGCTTTCGACAGCGCCAAAAAAAAGTTGTCTTTATGCCACGATGTCTTAATTTCGTATTCCCGCGCAACTAATACTGCTGTGTAAAATGACGTCGAGCAATACCACCAGCTCCGTCAGAATTGGGAAAGACCTGTCCGAGCCGTTTGATACCAAACTAGGTTTCAGACAAGGTCCCTTCATGTAATATCTTCCCTTTCATGTAATATCTTTAATATGACAACATCATAAGAAGATAATAAGAGCCGCAGAACCGAACCGCTCAGGCACAATACTTTACAAGAGCGTACAATTGCTGACGTATGCCGACGACATCGATATTATTGGTAGAAACAAGGTCTACGTCTGTTCTTCCTTCTCGGAATTAGATAAAGAACCAAAGCGTGTGGATCTAGAGCTAAACGAGAACAAAATACTTCGTTATTTCCTGTCATGTGACAAATAGTCACAGCATACGCGTCTTGGCACCCACCTTATTGTTGACAGTTACAATTTTGAAAAAAAACACGACTTCGTTTATTTAAGTATCAGCATTAACACCAACAATAATGTCAGCGGAGAATCACTCTTGCCAACAAGTGCTAATTTGTACTGAGTAGGCAATGGAGGAGTAAAGTCCTCTCATCGTACAAAAATTACACTCCATAAGTCACTCATCATGCCTGTGCTGGTTTATGGCGATGAAGCATGGACAATGAAAACATTTGATGAGACGGCTCTTGGAGTTTTCAGGAGAAAGATTCTGCGAAAGATTTATGGGCCTTTACGCATTGGCGACGGCAAGTACCGCATACGATGGAACGTGAGCTGCATGAGCTTTACAACGACATGGACATAGCGTTCGTTCGAATGGACGCTCCAGCTCTCAAAGAAAGGGGAAGGCCCCCACTGCGATGGAAGGACCAAGTGGAGGACTTGGAAGAGGAATTACTGGCGTGCTCTTTTGGACTCGGCTTAAATCGCTTAGGCGATATTAGCGCCAAATAAGAAGAAGAAAGAAAGAGCGGACCAGGGGAGTTGCAGATTGCTAGTGCAGCACGAGCAAGTTGAAATATATTTCCGAAATCGGTTTGTGCGCTTTGAATTGCATTCACACCTTGCAACTTTCATTTCTGAAACTGATTTCGGCTAAGTGACAGAAAGGTCTTTCTGGCTGTTCACACATGGAAATAAAATTTCTCTTTCTCAATTTGACAGCGAATTGCGTGGAAAAGTTGGAAATATTGCCAAGTCTGGAACGCTCTTTAAAGTTTAATGGGTGAAGTCAAATTACGAACGATTACAACCTGAATAACTCAGTGAGAGGGGAGACCAGTAGGTTTATGTTTGCATGTATGCATTTCTAGAAAAATATATACATATTATCAAAAATGGTGGGTAAGCACTGTGGCCAATGGTAGCTATAGGTGAGGACCTTACATTAAAGTTGAGAAGTGCATGTGCGAAAATTTCGTAAATTCCATAAAGGAAATTTTTACACATGCAGCAGTACATAGCATGTATTTAGGCGCCAGCTGTTAGCAGTCGCGCATAAACACAACCAATTCATATTTAATCAGAAGCAATTCGATGTTGGCTTTATTTTGAATTAAAATGTGATAACAGACATGACAGATTTTTCCGCATAAAATATTTTTACTAATAATACATATGTATATTTAATTATTTAGTTCTCTGCACCACTTCGCGTTCTCACAACCTTTTTCCGCCATCTTAATACGAAATTTAAAGTTATATAGCCGTTTGCATTTTCGGTTTATACTTTTATGGAAATACTCATATACATACAATTGTGATCAGCTGATTAAGTCATCAACATTTTGATAAATTTTGGCTATTTTTCTTTTATTTATTTACCCCCAAGGTTCATAGAATACAAGGTTACGACATCAGCCATGGCCGCCATCTTGATGACGTAGATGGCTCAATTTTTGGAGTTGCCAGATTCCTAAAAAATTATCTTATAAAAATACACTATTTTAGTCTAAAATACATCAAGCTTTATTTCAAATATGTGTAACCCTGATATTTACCGTTTTGACAATTTGCGTCGAAGTTTGTGCTTTTTTCTGCGTCTTTGAGTTTTTTAAATTACCAAAAATTTAAGTGCGCTGTTTTTGATTGCAAAAATTACACTAACAAAGGTAATTTAGGTTTTACCGTATGTCTAAAGATGAATTGCAATTTCGGTAGCGAAATTTTGGCAATGTTATGAACGCTTTTTATTTAAAAATACGCGAGTGCGTTCTGCTCACTTTCAAGAATAAAATCACCAGCATATTTCAATTTGCATTCGATTTACATTTCATTTGTCACTATTGTACGAATATTATTATGTTAATCCAGTTTCATGTGAAGTTATAACATTTTATGTTATGTCTATTCTATGAACCTTGATTTATGTACGTACGATGCACGATAGACGTTTGCATTCTGCTATTCTCTATTACGAATCGATGTTGTCGTATGAAATCCGATAAGATGGCGTAGCTGATTTGTGCTAGTTCATAATAAGAAGTGAACAAAAACCACAGCCATTCACAATAATGCATCTGGTATGAAAACGATAATGCGAGAACTGATTTCATGCGATACGCTTGCAATCGTCTATCGCCTATCGTATGAAAATTCATAATAGGGGGGGTTAATGTTTATTATTTTTCCATAAAAGTCTACTTCATAATATAACAAACACTATATAAACCCACATTTCAAACTTTTTGCAAAAATAATGAAAAATTTGTAGTTTCAGCTAAATTTTCAACTTTTTATTGTTTTTTTCAGAATTTGTTCCAGTATCCAGTTTAATAGCCCATTAAATTCCAGGGTAATAATGTGCAAGTTTTAAGTTGCTAAAGAATCGCATCGGTTTTTAATAATTTATTTTCTGACTGCATGCCACATTTTTTTTTTCATACAAAAAAATT
>NW_023473679.1:0-3694 GCF_013731165.1 Rhagoletis pomonella
TGAAATTTTGCAAGCAGTTAGTTAGCTTATGACCTACAGTGGAAAATACGCTAATTTTTTGGAAGAGTTGCCACCTGTTAAAAAAGTGCAATTAAATTAATACGCGGAATTGACTTAACAGATTTGCATGAAATTTCGTACAGAGATAGCTTATGACCTACGTTGGAAAATATTCTACTATTTACTATAAGAGTTGCCACCTATTAGAAATGTTTAATTAAGTTAATACGCTGAAATTACTGAACTGATTTGCATCAAGGTTTGCACACAGATAGCTTATGACCTAGATTGGAAAATAGGCTACCTTTTTAAGAATTGCCACCTGTTTGAAAATTAAATTTTGTTCACAGATGGTTTATAACTGGTTTATAACCTGGGTTGAAAAATAGGCTACTTCCTTAACCGGTCTCCCGATCAGAACGAGATTTGGTACACTTACTACGGATTTCGCAAGGATGGTTTAAGACTGAAAGTAATTCCGATAACGCAAGGCCCCTCCCATATAAATTGGAGTTTTCATATTACATACATATCTCTGGAAGTATTTGTGGGAGAGAACTGGAACTTGGTATAGAGATATGTATGTGAAATCAATGGCAGTAATCGATTGATTTTTTAATCCATTAGTCAATTCGATTGAATTCAATCTGACTACAGTTAATCATGATTAATTTTAATCTGACTAAACAGTTAATCGTAACCGCGATTAAAAAAATTAATTTTTAATCATTAACTCTTAATTTGATCAAGTAAGTTTGGTGATTAATTAATTTATGCTGGAATTTTCCTGTGCAAACAAAGCAAGTTAATCCGGTATGGCTAAGTCGGGTTTCCTCATCAATCTGAGCAATTTGGTGTGCATTTTCATTAAGATCTATACCAATAAACGTTTTACAAACCAGGTTTGTAAAAGTTCCCAGTTTATGTATTACTAATAACAATAATTATATTCTTCTTTTGTGTGCTGATCAATTTGGTATAGATTTTTAATGTTATTGTAGGCATACCCTTTTTTAGACGTTCGTATCCACAGAGAAAAGGAGAAAATATTAATTAACTGGTACTCCAAACCCATTTCATCGGGACGCATAATAAACTTCCTATCTGCTCAACCTTTGAAATACAAAATCAACACCGCGAGAAATCTTGTTACGAAAATACTTACCATAAGTCACCAAAGGTTTAGAGACGAAAACGTAGGGAAAATACATGAGATACTCAAACGTAACAACTATCCGATACACATGACTAAAAATTTAATTGAACAGGCACTCATGAAAATAAACAAGCAGCACAATAACACTTCCGCAGTAGCAAACACTGAGACAAAACAATTCTATAGTGTCACATATGTCCCCAAATTGACCGGCAAACTTCCCCAAACGATAAAGAAAAACAAGCCAAACATAACTCTAGCATACAAGTCAAATTGCACTTTGTCAACGATATTTACAAGAACAAAAAGTCCGATTGAACCGCAACAACAAAGCAACATTGTATACGAAATAAAATGCCAAGGTAAACAAAACGAAGAGTGCAACAAAATCTACATAGGGACAACAAAGCGATCACTAAGCACACGATTATCAGAACACGATGCGGATATAAGAAAAAAGAAAAATAACACGGCATTAGCACAACATATACTAACGAGCGGTCACACAGCTGACCTAGCTAATACAAAGATATTAGACAGAGAAAACAGAGAAAAAATACGATACACGCTAGAGAGCCTCCGCATAATGCAAAAAAGAGAAAGAACAGTCAACAAGAAAGGAGACACTAACGACATTGCGGCTACTTATTTACTGTGTTTACAAAACACAGTCAGTGCGAAAAGTGTACCCCAAGCAGCTGGTACCGATGAATAGTTTTTAAGACAAGTGTTCACTTATTATTGCTTGTAAGTTTTGTTAGTTTTTGGTATACATGTATATTCATACACACTATAGATATAAATTTCAACTCCTCACAACAAATGTGATTGTCATATAAAATATGTTTATTTTTGTCTAATGTTTTATAATTGTAAAAATGTTTTTGTTGCTTTTTCAATAAAGATTTCCGCCCCTGATGAAGCTAAGAACGTTAGCGAAACGTTGGGCATAAAGTGAAGCAGAAACCGAGAGTTTTCACTTGCACTTGCACATGATAGATCAACCAAGCCTACAATAACATTAAAAAAACAATAATTATAATTTTTTTATATTATGTGCTTTTGATAAGCGTAAAACACAAAATAATTACTATAACTGGTGTTTGGTTTCAAATTCGGACAAACTAGACAACTTAATCAGATTTTAGTTTTAATTGGATTAACGATTAATGATTAAAATTAATTAATCGTAATCGCAGCCAGCGATTAACGATTAAAAAAATTTAATCATTAATCGTACAGTTGATTACGACTAATTAATTTTAATCGTCAATCGCGATTAACATTTTAATTGTTAGTTTTTAATCGTTAATCAGATTAATATTTTTTCAACACTGTGTGAAATCATATTCATACTCACGGAGAAAAATGGAGGTTTTTGGAAAAAAGGCGTAGCACCTCCCACACTGACTGAAAGTTTCATATTGCATACCTCTTCAAATGTTTAGGGTAAAGTACTCAAGCTTTGTATGGAAATACATATGTATGTATGTATGTGAAACTAATACTATACTCATGGAGAAAAATGAGAGTTATTGGAAAAGGTGATGTGGCAACTCCCATGCAAATTGATTTTTCTATGCAGCATATCTCTGGAGGTGTTTATTGCAGAGGACTGGAACTTGGCACCGAGATGTGTATACAAAATTAATTCCATACTCATGGAGAAAAATTTGCGTTATTCGAAAAGGGGGCATGGTACCTCCCGTACAAATTTACTTTTTATACTGCATATCTCTAGAGGTGTTCATGGTAGAGTACTGGGACTTGGTACTGGGGTATGTAAAATCAAATCTAAATTTATGGCAGAAGATTAGGGTTATAAGAAAAAGGGGCGTGGCACTTCCTGTACAAATTGACTTTTTCTTGCCACATCCCTGGAAGTGTTTGTGGAAGAATACTGGAACTTGGTATGGATATGTGTATACAAAATGTATCAATTGCTAATGGAAAAAATGTGAGTTATTAAAAAAGGAGGCATGTCGCCTCCCATACATACTAAAAATTTCTTAATACTTATCTCTGGAAGGATAGAAAATCTCTCGAAGTATTTTAAATTTGTTATGGAGATTTTTTATAAGTGCCGTGCTGACAGAAAAAATTTCATTTAATGGAAAAGGGAGAGCCGGGTTCGGCCTTATAATTTAAAGCTCTCATGATGTATACCTACCTCTTGAGGCATTTGCTACCGTAATTAGAAGTGATATTTTAGCAAGGCCAGGTTACTAAATTTGAGTTGGAAATATTAGAACCCGCCGTGGCACCTCCAAGAAGGTTACACGTTCACGCGTCGTATCCCTGGAACCATTTTAAGGTCAACTTAAAGGGATTGATATCTTTCGTATGCCTAGCGCGCAGACGAGATTTTATAATTTCATAGTTTTATACGGCCTAAATACCTAAACTCGCTTAAAACATAACGAGCTATAACAAAATGGGCACAGAAATAAAATATAACATCATTTAATTATTTTTTTGTATAAAAACGTGGGTATGTGTATAAATATGTATACAATCGACTGGTATATATGTAAATAT
>NW_023473680.1:0-3693 GCF_013731165.1 Rhagoletis pomonella
AGAGCCAGAGTTCTCCGATCGAAAAATATTGATTTTCGAGAATTCTACACCGTTTCTACGCAAAGTTGTTTTTTCCCATATAAATACATGGAAAACTTTGAGCGCTTTGAACGACCTCTAAACATTTTTTTTATAAAATAAAAACAAAAATCGAGGTATATTTTTTCGGTATAAAACAATCCTAGGGGGTGAGAGCATAAAAATTCCAACTTTACCCTTTCATATGCATTTTTGGACCACCGTAATGTATATACATACATATTTTATGTTTAGTTTCATAATTAAAAATGTTTCCCTCTAAAATCAAATATGAGTGCGTTAAGCTGATACCAGCTAAAACTTTGTGGATTTGCGTGACATTTATAACTTTGCCCGCTAAGCGCCCGACGCAAAAGGTATGCTTTGTACTAGAGATGGGCGCGGGATAGCGGGACAAACGGGACCCACGGTACTGATTTAAAATTGGCCGGCATGGGCGGTATCGGGGAGATCTGTAAAAATATGGCGGGCGGGACGGGACCAAAATCCTTTCCGACACTCTCGATAAAACCGCAACCCCCGCAAGTTCACAAAATATCCCTTAAAAACGATGTTTGAAATACGCAATTTTAATGTTTTATTGAGAGGAAAAACAGCAGCAAAGCAAAACAAAATAATCGGAAGATGCCAGATCTTTCATTATTATTTTTATTATTTAAAATTAATTTGAAGGACATGAACATTTTTGTCAAACTTTGATCGGTTTGCAAACCACGCCACCCACGTTGAAATCTCAACAAATTTTTTAATTTAAATGTTTCAATGTTTGTAGCCTGCTTTAGAGATAGATATCGGGACCCACGGGATCCGCGGTACGATTCTGAAAAACATCGGCATGGGCGGGTTCGGGACTTAAAAATAGAATTTCGGGATGGGCGGGATCGGGATTAAATATTTAGTCCCGTGCCCATCTCTACTTTGTACTGCTTTTTTACTCGTCAAAATTGCGATTGTGATTTTATATATTTAGCTTTAATAATATCAGCAATGTAATTAAATTTTATGTTTCTGCCTGAAAAATCGAATTTGGACGAAACAAAATAAATATTAAACCGCCTGATTGCCAACGCGCGCAAAAAAATGGGAGTTGGCAATATTTTCGCTTCGCGCTGCAGCTGCAACGATCTATGTATGTGGGATACGAATCTGTCACGCAAAGCGAAGCAAGCGTTTTATCTGGCATCAGCTTTATCGGTTGAAGTAGCCAATTGGGGGGAAAGATATAGTTCAAAAACACAAAAATCATGTTTTTCTAGGTAATAAAAAAAGTACTGAATTTGTTATATTTTTTACGAATATTAAAAAAAGCACCAGCGTCTCCTAACAGTAAAATGAATAACCAACCAATCATAATTCTTTGTATTTACTTTCTTTTGATAGGAATTGTAGAACAAATTAAGCAAAACGAAGAAAAATCAATATTTAACCTATGCAAATCTAAGCGAAACGGCAACGCTGGGCACAGCTGCAAATTAGAAAATAATAACAAAAATATTTTCGTCGCGTCGTTTGGACGAAAATATTTGAATTTATAGAAAACAGAATAAATTCGGCCGGCGAGCAAGAAACATTAATTTTTATTAATTTGAATCGGCATATCTACAATAAAATTTTGTATGCATACAAAGTCCATTAAATCGTCCAATAAAAAGTTGCTTTCTTCGAGAAAAAACGCGATTTTTCTCGGGCTTTAGTGCTTGCTCAAATTCAAAACTTGGCAACACTGATTGTCACACAAAAAAGGTGCCATTTCTTGCAGAGGGCGGCCCTGGCAGAAACATTTTTTTTTTAATTTGTATATTATTTACTTTTTCTTTATTTATTGATTTAATTTTTTCACTTAATCGTATTTTATTTTTAAGCGACTTCAAAAAAGTAAATAGTAAAAAAAAAATATTTAAAAAATAAGCTTTCTAAATATAAAACAAATCAGACATACGGGTTTCCCAAATAAATATCACAACTCCTGCGTCACCTATCGGCAAAATTTGTTGTGAAGTTATTATTTTTCACGTAAGTAATATACATATGTATGTATATTATAAGTAAAAAAAAAATCCAATATAAATGTAGAATTACATATTTCTTTCCATGTAGCCAAATTCATTCCATATATGAACCAAATCGGACTATAAATATGGGTTTTTCAAAATATCTCGAACCTAGGAAAATGACTCAGCTTTCATCAGGTTATGAGATAAATAAATTGGAAGTTTCAAGTCTCTAGCTCATGGTTGGTTAAAAATTGATTGCAAGATTACACCCAAACAAACGCAAATACAGTATCGGACTTATTATTTGGAACAAAATTCAAAATGATATGTTGTTGTTTGGTCGAGCTTCTCCTACGATTTGTGGCGTGCGCCTTAATGTTGTCACACAAAGTGGAGGACCTACAGTTTTACGTCGACTCCGAACGGCGATTATATTTTTATGGGAAGCTGGTTTTCTTGGCGGAATACATTCGGGGGTTTGCCATTGCCAGCCGAGGGGCACCGCTATTAGAAAAAACTTTTTAACTGCTGCGGAAGGAAAGTGCGCACTAGTGGAAACTACACCACAGCGGTCGTCTTGATCTAAAACAAAAAAATACAAAAATTTAAATTTCAAAGATTGGACAAAATTCTCAAAAATTAATCAAACTTCAAAAAATTCTCATACAAATTCCAAACTTTTTATTCATAATTTTTAGAAAATTTTCGAGTATGCAGTCTTAAAAGCCCATTCAATTTTAGTATAATAAAAGACAAGTTTCACTAAAAATTACCGTTGAGTTTCTAGAATTTTTTTTGTCCTCGATTTTTTTTTGCACATATGTATGCATAAAAATAGATTTTATTCTTACGTTATATGGCGGAAAATGCTGAACTATCTCAACAAAAAAAAAAAGAATACTAAAAAATCCACAAATTTTTAGTGACTTGAAACTTGCACTTTATTTTACTGAAGATGAATGAGCTATAAAACTGCATTAAAAATTCTGAAGAATTCTGATATTTTAATGAAAATTTGTTTAAGTTTGATGTTTGAGATCACCTGATTTTCGGTCTTTCCTTTACCCCATTAATCCAATGCAATACCAACACACTGAATCAAAAACACCAACTCACTACACAACATACTGCCAAAGAAACCAATAAGTAGAAGAATAACTAACAGTAAGAAGAAGAGTTACGTCTTGAAAAACGACGAAGGTGCACCGTAAATGTCAATTCTCAGCTATGCCGCCATGATCAATGACTGAAATCAAAGATTTTGATCTGGGCATAAGATACGTCAAGTTATGATGGAGTTATTGCGCGAACTATAGAACATAGAAATTTATATAAAAAAATTAGAAAATTATGTATAACAGACAGGATTTCAATGATTTTGTTTTCCGAATCAAAACACACAACTATGCTTTAACCAGATTTATACTATGTCTCCATTGTGAGATTTAATGAAGATTTAGCCCTCTGACGAGATTTGACGTTAAATCTTTAGAGATTTACCATATAAAATTAAATCTCGAAAGGCAGTAGATTTAAGTTAAATCTTCGTAAAATCTTCAATAATATTGATCAATAAGTACAATTTGTTGGATGTGGCAACCACAAATTCACATGCCATAAGTCAAATGACATTTGTGTTTTCAATATACAGTTGAGGACA
>NW_023473681.1:0-3693 GCF_013731165.1 Rhagoletis pomonella
GTGCAACACATCATTGGCGCATTGTAGCTCGAGTTGTTAGCTGATTCGCAGACAAATTTTTTGAATTCGTAGGCGACTAACTGGAAGCAGATATACTTACTACTCGTACTGGCTTGCGGGCAGTCAATGAATAAGTTGATTTGTAAGATTTAAAAACACATAATAGATGAAGGCACATTAGGGTGGGTCGGTAAAAGGGAATATCATATTTAAGTAAAATTTTTTTTTGAAAATGTTAATTTGCAAAAGTATGCGAAAAATGATTGAAAGGCAGCCGAACTTAGTCATGCTGGAATTGAAAATGAAATGTTCGCAAAGTTCATTTTCTTCAGAATTGAAATCTACATATTTTATATCATTGATTAAATTAAATCTAAGCTAGTACAGAAGTAATTTTTTTTTTTCAGGCAAGCTAGCCGTTTCATATCAGATCAGAGAAGAGAAATATAGTATTTGTTTAAGTTCCGAATTTCTCTTCTCTGGTTGGCAAACATCAAAGTGACCAATAGAAAGACGGACGGCGTTGTTTTTTTTTTTATTATAAATATCATAAATATGAGTTACTAGTAATAAATTCAAATTCCGACCTGACCTAATATTGTACATCTATACACGGCTATGTGTGTTTCTATTACAATATAAATTCACTACTAGTATTCAGCTCAGTAAGTTTGTCTATTGACAGCTCACTTGCTGCGTCTAATTGTTGCACGCTCACCGTTTTGTTGCTGCCAATCATCATAGATATTTTTTTCAAACTAACTACATACTATGTATGTATGTATGTATGTTCAATGTACATAATACATACGTATTTTGAATTCTACTTTGATATTTTTTTCTTGAATTTAAACTAAGTGAGGTATTAGCACGCTAAATTAAATTAAGTTGCCACGGTAATGCAGCAGAATTAATTGAAGGCGTCGGTGCAGAGGTGGCTGGCACATATGTAGATATGTACATACATTCAAGCATACATGCCCTGTAGGGAAACCGCGAACTAGTGAATCAGAGTTCTGGTTCCGTACTATATCTTACTAAATCTCCACCAGTCCAAAATCGACGAAATATGGTACTTTTAAAAAACTATTTTATTTCACTTTTTCATTTGAAATCTTTATCTAAGGTGACGGATTTAGAACTGGTACGGAACTACCTATAGAAAAAGGGATGCAGAACGAACTAGATCTTATTTGTCGAATTTAGAACTAATTCGGAACTATCGAAAAAGGCATGCAACGGGGTGGCTTGTTTACTTTACATAGATATGTATGTATTTGGCGGCTTTTTCGTTCAAATACGCTACCATTCAGCACTTCCCAGATGCTTTTTTATAGCTTGCAAATAGAAAACAAAAATTTGTGCTAACATTTTAACATCTTGGGACCTTCTGGAATCTAACAGCGAGAACCTCTGCAGACTCAGCTACAAATTGAAAAAATATTTCTTTGAAAATAATTTAAAATCGCACTTTTTTCTTTCGTCTGTCGATTTTAGAACTGGTTTGGAACCATAGAATTTAGGACTAGCTCGGAACTATCGAAAAAGGGATGCAGCGGGGCCAGCTGTTTGCATGCAAAAGAAATTTATCGCGAACCAGTACTGGGTCTAAATGTACTAGAAGCGCGCCAATTCAGAACTGGAAATTTTCCGCACAAGGTGTATGTAGCAAATTTTACATACGTACACACGTATGCAAATACAAAAATAATAGTGGCTTAGAAGAATTTGAATTTTTATGGAGAAGAATTAGAGAATGCAGAAAATTATGGTATTGAATACATTTAAGAGAAATAGCCGTTCTTTGAAACATTTGCAATGTAAAACAGGATTTTTAAATGGAAAACTTTTTACATTTAATGAAAACTTTTGTGCAAAAAAACTAGATAATTTTTACTTCTTGTTTTTTATATGAAATAAAACTTTGTATTAAAGATTATTTTTTTGTTAAAAATTAACTTTTATTGAACATAAGTATATATTCCATACTGGGGCAGTTTGATAAATTTATTAGAAAAGATGGTTTGAATGATGAAGGCTTAGTTCAGCCTTTCTCAAATTTTTTTTATCACTTCCAAATAATAGGTTTTCTCAAGGTTCTCTACGCGGACGTTTATTTCAGTGCTGACCTTTTCTTTTACAACTCTTGTCAATCCGCCATTTCTCAAGATGTCGAAATGTAAAATAGTCCTAGCAGGCTAAATCTGGCGAATATGCTTATTAGCGGGTAATTTGTAACCTCGGTCATGCAATTTTCATGCAATTTTCATATGGAATAGCCCTTTTATATTGCGACATGCGGTCGTATTTTACTTAAAATAAATGACTCATCTGTCTAAGAGCTCTAAACAAGACTCACCGGCAATCGATTTAATATTTCTGAAATAAGCGATGGCGAGCATACCAAAAAAACGTTCGTCATGACCCTGTTGGGGCAGCCTTCGCCCGGGCCAGGCACTCCTTTGAAGTAGTCACACGGTTGCGCTTTTGGTCCAGCGTGAGGAGCAGTGAAACCTATCACCTTTTCATGTGAAATGTGATGTACTCGCTCAGCCGCAGCTATCCTCACGCACTTTCAACCTTTCATCGGCTAATACGAGTGCTATGGATTAGAATTACGATTTCTGGCGTCTCGACCAATTTTAGGCGAACTGAACGTTATGCGTCACTTGAGCTGGTACGACCACTACGGTATACAGTAAAGAACTTCTTAACTATTTTAACTCCTAAACATCCATCATATGTATGTACGCACGTCTCACAGATCTTTTGCAGTTCATAACCGTGTCGTTTTGTCTAATAATAAATTGAATATATTCTTGAACAGACTTTTTATGAAAAACAAAACTTTTATTTTCTAAATTTTACAATCTTGAATTATTTTATTCTTGAGTCCTACAGAATTATGTAGGTGGTTGTATTAATCAAAGTATGCTCTATCATAAGTTAGGTTGGGTTCATGTGGCAGTCGGTTCACATTACCAACTCACTTAGACCTTTTGAAGATCCATTGTGGTACCACTTCAGAACACGATAAACCTTTGTGACTAATCTTCGGGCCTACCTAAAAAACGTGCTCTCCTCTTGGCCAGAGCTGGGCAGCTACAAAAAAGGGCTCTACTGTTTCTTCCTCTTCCTCATTCCTGCAACTTCTACAATATTCGTGGGAGAACATTCCTATACTCGAAGAGTGCCTGCCAAATAGCCGATGACCGGTAACACAAGCCATACCCCTTGCAATATCCTCTCGTGCGAGGCTGAGCAACTCTCTCACCTTTTTCTTATCTATTTATTTGTGGCCAAAGTAGCCTTCTTGTATTTTTTCGGGCTTTTTTCAAACCGTTTTGGATATCTATGGCTATTCTTGTTTTACTAGAGACTTTCTGGAATTTTCTGGAATTCAGTTTCAAAGTTTTTATTTCCTTTTGCCTTGCTTCCAGTTTTTACGTATTTTTTTGGGCCAATTATATTACGAGTATATTATTTTTCATCAATCATTCCGTAGATTGTACTCTTTTAAAATGCATTAAAAAAATTTCATTTAAAGTTTCCTTAAGCCACCTCCACCTCCGTCAATTGAGATGCTATCAACAAAACTCTTCATTGAGTTATCTCAGTCAAAACAATTTGTCGCATGTAATTTACAAATATTTTGCTGTGGTTTACCCTCTACCCTCGCTGTTACTACTCTTA
>NW_023473682.1:0-3693 GCF_013731165.1 Rhagoletis pomonella
ATTTGCCAATGCATATAAGCACCAGAGACAACCTGCACATCGACATCAAATTCGAAGAGATCCTCATGCATAACACTTCTAATCTTTTCCAATTCATTTTTAAGCAGTTCCACTGTATGGTTTTCATTTGCATCACTTCCCACAACTTTTGGTCCGATATGGTTGAAATCGAAAAGTATATTTTCGGCACGCTCGGCTATGAATTGACCAGGATATGAGCTCTCGCTTGCGATTGTAATTCCTTCGGGTAGTGATAGGAAGAGTGGTATGACAACGGCATACAAGATTGCAGGCCAAATAATTAGAAATGCTGGAGCAAGAAACCATCGAACTTTGGAGGATTGCTTTTTGTGGTAAGACATTTTGTCAGACGTAAAGGGCTCAGTCGGCACTTGTTCCTCATCCGGTGCAACCTGTTGTTTGAAAATATAAATCACTAATATTTAACTGAAACTTTGATGTAGTCTGAGTTATGTAAGTTAGAATTTTGGTATTCCTTATTTCAATTCACTACTCACAAAATGGTATCAACATTTCGTACGATTTATGGATTAGACTTGGTCGTGAAAAAAACTTTCTCTATTCGTTAATAGTTAGCATCAGTGATAGGAAGAAATTGGCGTAAAGTACTGGGTAGTCCATAAGGAGCGCAACGTTACACACACTTTGCCTGTTACCGTAAAAATGTGGTTAATCCATGGGAATGTTCCAGGTTTTTGGCAGCATCAACGGAATTTATTACCGAGTTGCCTAACGTTACTTTTAAATAATTGTCTAACTTTAAGTTTTTTTCTAAATTATAAAGCATTGGAACTTACTTGAATTCAATAATAGGCCATTAGCATTCGTCCAGCCATTTACGCGACTTAGATCTCCATTGAGATTATGTTTTGCTCACAAATGTGTTGATTTGGCGATGCATTATTCATTTCAAAACCTTTGAAAGGAATGAAGGCATGGCAATTGGTCTGAAAACAGCTTTACATTTCAAAAGGGGGATAATTCTGGCCTTCTTCCAATAGCTCAGAAATACGGACGTTGTCAAAATAGGGTTAAAAGCGTAGGTAAGGTACGGAAGAATGAATGGCAATATACACTTAATGAATTTAGGATGGCTTCCGGCAAGACCAACGGCGTTTGATTTCACAGATAGTATGGACTCAACATCAATTTCATGTATACATTGAAAAGAAAACCGGTTTCACAGGTGGCTCAGAACCCGTTGGTAATGCAATATGTATAGTTAATCCGATAGGTGGCGCAGGAGTCGAGATAATTGAAGTAAGCGTATCTATAGTCCGATTTGGTTGATATTTCGAACTTACTCGTTCGTATATTAACTACATGAAAAAAATATATATATTTTTTCTTCTACTTTAAGAAGAAAATGTTTATTATGAAAAAACTTTCAGCCCTCTTTTAATTCGAGTTTTAATGATCGGTCGGTAAGCCTACCACTTTAATTTTTACTATTTTTGGCCACACGCGTTACACTGTGCGTCACTTTCAAATGGCAAACGGAACTATGAGAAGCACTTTCTAGATAGTATTACACTTGGAGGTTTGCCCTTGCCGGCCAAATAAGAGATGGACCGCTGTTGAAAAAAAAAAACCTGTTATAACTTAGATGTTATTCGGATCAGGTATTGAACGAAGGTTCGACGGAGTGATAGTACGCAATTTTGACCACCCAGCTACTGTGGCTGCAGTTTCGTCGCAGCAAAAAAAAAAAAAAATATATCGTCGCTTGAAGCAAAATGCTTCGTATCCGCCAAATGCGGCTATGTTAAATGATCAAAACTACCAGCTTCGTACGAATCGGGAAGAACTTGTTGGTTACCATAGCGATTACATATCTCTCTACAAGTTTTCTTTTTATGTACTTTAATCCAACCTGCCAAATTATCCTGCTTCGTTTTCGGTGAGCTAATCGAACTAGTATATCAATTATATAAATAGGCAATCATGTTTCGATAACACCCCTTTTACGGCTAAACTATACTTCTAAGATATAAACAATTATTTATCATTAGAAATGTATTTTGATGCTGATGTGCAGGCAATTTTTAAAATTTCAAATTAGTTTAAAATAGAGCGAAAAAATCAATTCAAAAGTCGCACCAATACAAGTACCATACATGTACATGGTTGGGGCGGAAATGCCTCCTAAATGTATGCTTTAATATTGATAGTGAATTAAAAAAACGTGCTAAGCAGCAGTTTAGGAATAAGATGTATGTATGTATGTATGTACATGAATAGATTAGACTCAAAAAAGGAAGAAGGTAAAGTTGAGTATGGAGAAGAAGAAAGGGATAAATAAAGAAATTAAAATAAAAGTAAAGAAACCTAAATATAAAGACAAAGAGGAAGGAAAATTTAAATACTTAACCCAATAACAATGGTGGGGTGAATATATAAATGAAGAAAATAACGGACATATTTAGATCAGGATAAAGGAAAAGATAAAGATGAAGAAGAAGATGAAGACCAAGACGAGGAAGAAAATGAAGACGAAGATGAAGATGAAGATGAAGATTAAGATGAAGATAAGGATAAAGATCATAACCCCTTAACTTAACTTACCTCAACTCATCTCACATCCGCTTAAAAACTTACTCCACCTGAGCTCACCACACATTAATTCACCACACCTTAACTCCCCACTCCTAAATTCACCACACCTAAATCCACCACACCTTAATTCACCACACCTCAACTTTCTCACCACACCTTAACTCTCCACACCTCAACTCACCACACCTAAATCCACCACACCTTAATTCATCACACCTCAACTTTCTCACCACACCTTAACTCACCACACCTAAATTTACTACACCGTAACTCCCACACCCAATTCCATCACACCGCAACTCACCACACCCAATTTCACTACATGAAATAATATCACTTGATGTGGCATCAAAGGCAACATAATTCGGCATAAAGTGAACCAAAATAAATAAGATTTAGATAGAGAGGAAGAAAGTGATAGGGATAAAAAGGAAATACAACTGAAGATTGTGCGATGTTATATTGTGGTGTGTTATGCTTCATATGTTATGTTATTTAATCTTATTTTATGGTTTACTGGTATGCTAAGTGCTAAGCTAAACTCCCCTCCACTTAACCCATTCCAACTAATGTTTTTTCAGCTCATTCAACTCACATAAACAATCCCTAATTTTATCGGTTGAATTTCAACCGCTGGGCGAACACTAGTTTTATTAAATTTATCAAACCACTTTTTATCTTATAAAGCTCAATAAATAAGAAAAAAAAAATTATGTGTTAAAAAAAAACAGAATACTTTTTAATTTACGTTCACCTTTCGCTTAAGGTAATGCCAGAAATCCGTACAACCGAAAAAATCCCGTAGACAGACACGATCCAACTGATGCCGCCACCACGCCCGCAGCGATTCGAGAGTTAGCATTTTATCAATGCAAAATCACCGGTTCCATACATACATATAAGAGATGCAAACAAACGCCGCTGAGCAATAAGTTGATCAAACGGACGCGGTAGGGGAGGAGGATTAGTTGAGCGCGCCCGCACTTCGGTATTATGCGTTCTGGTGGAGTTCCCTCTGATAAAGCTGCGCGTTAGCCGTCGAGTATGTAAATAATAGAATCAAGTCTTCTTTTTTTAACAACAACTAATCTTAGTTTTCACTTGTTTAAGCTGCAT
>NW_023473683.1:0-3693 GCF_013731165.1 Rhagoletis pomonella
ACTAGCACATTTCAGATTTTTGCGTGGAAGAGTAGCACATTTCAGATACTCGCGTAGAAGAATAGCGAATTCATATAAAGTGGTACTAGCAGCCGTACAAAAACCAAACATACGTGTATGTAATAATTATTTCTCCTCGACTAAGCTGAGAGTTTAATGTTGTGTATGGAGCTTTTCGGTATTTTATTACAAATAGAATAAACGTTTATTTTCCTCCTACTCGTTTGGACGCATATTCGCGTCTTCCTCAGGGAATCTATTTATAAATACGAGAAACATATATGTGCATTAGGGTGGTCCAAAAATGCAGGTAAAAAAAAGTAAAGTCGGAATTTTTATGCTCTCACCCCCTAGGATTGTTCTATACCGAAAAAATATATCCCTATTTTTTATTTTTAAATCAAAAAATAGTTAGAGGTCGCTCAAAGCGCCCAAAGTTTCCCATGTACATATTTTATATGGGGAAAAACACTTTTGGTAGAAATGGTATATAATTCAAAAAAACTATTTTTCTTTCGGAAAACTTTTTTCATCTGCAGGATTCCCAATAATAATACCCAATTGTTTATTTAACCTTTTTTCATCGCAACTATAATTTGTAGGTCCGCCAAAAACCCAAAAAACCTCGAAAAATGCAATGGGGGACAAATAAAAAATCGTTAGTATTAAAAAATTGTTAAATAAATAATTGGGTATTATTATTGAAAGTCTCCTGAAGAGAACCAGAGCTTTCTGATAGAAAAATATTGATTTTCAAAAATTCTATACCATTTCTACGAAACGTTGTTTTTTCCCCATACAAAAATACATGGAAAACCTTGAGCGCTTTGAACGACCACTAAATATTTTTTGATTTAAAAAAAAATATGGGTACACTTTTCTATATACAACAATTTTAGGGAGTGACAGCATTACAATTCCGACTCTACTGTTTTTGGACCACCGTAATGTACATGCAGTCATATCAAGAGCACCTCATTTCAAAGTGATATTGTTTTCCACTTATTTTTATGTACTTATTTTTAAGAATTTTCATTAAAATAAAGTTCATTCTCTGAAGAAGTCCATATAAACCCATGATTCAATAATAGAAAGGTTTTGTAATAAAACAGTCTTCTCGGTCCCACACATATAGTCGGCTCCTTTACTTGTGCATAATGTTGCTTACTCTATAGTTTCTAGTGATATTAGTAGTAAAACCAAAAATTCTTCATACTAAATATTCGTTGGCGTCACCTTCGTTTGCGTAATTTTCTAGAACAAGTGTAGAATAGCGACCGTTTAGCTATAAAATAACCAAAAATGCCGATTGATAGAACTTTTTACGCTGATTACAACGATACCAAATTTATTTGTCACTGGTAAAAAAAGAAGATATAAGAGGTTTATTTGTATTTTTTATTATCACTAAATTGTTGAAACCCAAAAGTAGATCATGATAAAGTATGTATGTAATATCGAATTATAGATAATAACTTGTACTTTCTAAATTATATAAAATTCTTTACCATTAATTATGCAGTTTTTTCAAAAAAGGTTATTTCATGAAAAAAATAATATTTCTTCGTTTTTTAGTGGTTTTGGTTTAAAAATACAAAAAGCTATAAATTATGTACATCAGCTGAAGAACAAATTAATTACCTTTATGGTGACGTCATTAGCTGTTTAATCGGTTATAAAGTACATACGATATTAATATTTAAAATATCTAAAAACTGAACTTTAATCTTCTAGAACCTCTTCATTTTTTACTTGCGCCAAATCATTTTGGCATGGTTGAAATGAGCATAAAAAGTTCTATTGATCCGCATTTTTCGTTTTTGTATAGCTGAACGGTCGGCATTCTAGATTTGTTCCCGGAAATGACGAATAACTTAAATCAAAAATGCATATTTTTATGTAGATATTGTTTAGTATTTCCATTAAAACACCAAATATATTGCAAATTCGCATAGAATTAATAATACACATTTTACTTCTAATTGTATACTTTGCGTACTTTTTGTAGTACCATTCTACTACCGTTTTCGCAAAATGCGATCACATTCTTCCCCTTTCTCCTACTTCCAAATACAAATCTAGATAAAGGAGTGTCAAATTTTAGCTGTCACAAATTACACAACCTTGTATTATTGAATCATGATATAAACTCAAATTTAAAACTTTATAGAAAACTAAAAAAATCTAAAAATGTTCATCCAAATGTTAAATAATTTTTTTCTAAGAATTTTTTGAGTATATAGATTTAAAGCCCTTTCAACTTTATTGCAATAATGTGCAAGTTTCAAGTGGCTTAAAAATTTCCGTTATTGCGGTTTTCTTTCATATAACAAGTAATTTTTAGCAAAAAAAACCGACTTCAACTCCCATATAAAAAAAAATATATATATATATATCTCATGATCCACTGATCGGATCTCAACCAGATTAGTATGGGACCACCTCTGAGACACTACCTTTCCGATGCAAAAAGAATTATCGAAATCGGTTGACGTGGTCCAAAGTTATGCGGTAACATACATAAAAAAAAAAAAAATATTCCGACGAACTGATAACCTCCTCCTTTTTTGGAAGTCGGTTAAAAATAAATTGTGTTTATTCGTTATATAGTAGCAAATGCGACAAAAATAATCAAAGGAATCAAAGGATATACCGTCGGAATTTCATGAATTTTGTAATAGAATTATACAAATGTAAAATAAGCACTTGAATTTCCAATATAAATTATGCTTTTATGATTTAGTTTAAATGTGCTACTCTTCCACGCAAACATCTGAAATGTGCTAGTCTTCCACGCAAAAATCTGAAATGTGTTACTCTTCCACGCAAAAATCTGAAATGTGCTAGTCTTCCACGCAAAAGTCTGAAATGTGCTACTCTTCCACGTAAAAATCTGAAATGTGCTACTCTTCCACGCAAAATTCTGAAATGTGCTAGTCTTCCACGCAAAAATCTGAAATGTGCTAGTCTTCCACGCAAAAATCTGAAATGTGCTAGTCTTCCACGCCAAAATCTGAAATGTGCTACTTTTCGACGCGAATAATGAAATGTGCTAGTCTTTCAAGCTAATAGTGAAATGTGCTAGTCTTCGTAGGGACCGACGATATGTAGTAATAGATTTTGTTGACGACTGTATATGTATACAGTGAATTGAACTTTTTTGGAAGGGAATGCTAAATTTGCTGCTTTTTCCACATAACTTTTGGATGACAATAACTAATAACTGATTACCGTAGCAATAGGGTCGGGGTGCAATGGAATATATTCGATGTTCTGGGTATGCAGTTAAAGTTGCATGGCTGTAATCAATCCCGACTCTTGCGTCCTCGTTCTGGAACCTCGGGCAACGTGAGAAACCCATATGCGAGATGTGGTAACTAACATGTAAAAAAAAAAACCAGAGCCAAGCCGCGCGTAACTATTCAGATGGTCATAAGTAGGGCTCGGAATCTCATATACAAATTTAAGAGTACCGTTAATTTCTTCATGACGCAATGATCGAAACTAAACGAAAATTGTAAGGGACCAACCTTAAGGTGCCACCACTCCGATAAAAAATTATCGAAAATGGTTTACGTGGTGCCAAGTTGACATTACGGCTTTACTGTTCATTTGAATTTGTTGTCATTTTGGTTTTTAAGTGAAAACATGTACTTACCTACATAGGTACATATATGGCAAATTCATTTGCTT
>NW_023473684.1:0-3693 GCF_013731165.1 Rhagoletis pomonella
ATTTTAAATATTAGCCAAATCGAATCATAAATAAATTTTTTAGTAGTTATTCAACTACATCGCCAACACATAAAAAATGTCGTTAAAATCTGGACACTCATTTAGGAGGATTTCACTCACAAACACACCTACAGAAGAATTATAAATACATTAAAAGATAGCTAAACGTCGGTACCTTTGTAAGCCTCAGGCCCCTTTTCAAATAGCCCTATTTTTCTCCATGAGTATGGGCTTGATTTCATATATGTATGATATTTCCATACGAAGTACGGGGGTACTCTACCATGAACATTTCCAGAGATATGCAGTATGAAAAATTCGGTTTGTATGGGAGGTGCCACACCTCCTTTTCAAATAACACCAATTGTTCTCTATGAGATCTATGAGATCTCCGTACCAAGTTCTAATATTCTACCATGAACACTTCCAGAGATATACAGTATGAAAAGTTCGGTTTGTACTGGAGGTGCCACGCCCCCTTTTCCAATAGCTCCATTTTCCTCCACGAGTATGCGATTGATTTCATATACCGGAATAAAAAGTTCCACTATTCTACCATGAACACTTTCAGAGATATGCAATATGAAAAATTCAGGTTTGTATAAGAGGTGACACGCCCCTTAACCAATAGCTCTAATTTTCCCCCAAAAGAATGCGATTGATTTCGTATATCTCCATACCAAGTTCCAGAACTCTACCATGAACACTTCCAGAGATATGCATTATGAAAAATTTGGTTTGTGTAGGAGGTTCCACGCCCCCTTTCCAATAGCCCCAAATTTTCTCCAAGAGTATGTGGTTGATTTCGTATAGCTGCATACTAAGTTCCAGAACTCAACCATGAACACTTCCATTGATATGTAGTAAGAAAAATTCGGTTTGTATGGGAGGTGTTACGCCCCCTTTATATATCGAATTTTTTTAGCCGATAACCATCCTTGGGACGTGTGCGGTAGGTGTCCGAAATTTCAAAAAAATCGGTTCGACCGTTCTTGAGCTTTGCGAACACACAAAAAAAACGGCTTTCAAAATATATATTAATATAGATAGATAAGACCATAAATAACAAAAACAAATAACTTAAGGACGCGCAACTCAAAAGTTAAACATTCTAATAATAGACTTATTAACAAAAAAACCAACAAAACCAAAAGCCATATGATTATAAATAGCAGATGAATAGCTGCGCTTGATTGTAGTTGGCTGAAAACATGAAAAGTGGAAAAAGCAACAACTTAGCTCAGTGGGTAGACTGCTGGCTTAGGCGGGCTCTTCACCTGGCCTTTCCAACGCAGAGGAGGCCTTCCTCTTCTCTGTTACCAACATCGCGGCCCGTGTTGAATATTTTCAGAGGAGGAGCGTTTCTGTCCATTCGAACGACATGGCCAAGCCAGCGGAGCCGCTGAATTTTAATTCGCTGCACTATGTCTATATCGTTGTAAAGCTCAAACAGCTCGTCGTTAAATCGTCTGCGATATTCGCCATCACCACCGTGTAAAGGTCCGTAAATCTTTCGCAGAATCTTGCTCTCGAAAACTGCAAGAGCCGCCTCATCAGATGCTTTCATTGTCCATGCCTCCGCGCCATACACCAGCACAGGCATGATGAGTCACTTATAGTGTGATCTTTGTACGACGAGAGAGGACTTTACTTCTCAATTGCCTACTCAGCCCAAAGTAGCACTTGTTGGCAAGAGTTATTGGTGTTAATGCTGGTTCCCAAATAAACGAAGTCGTCTACTCTTTCAAACATGTAACTGTCAACAGTGACGTGGGTGCCAAGACGCTTATGCTCTGACTGTTTGTGTGATGACAGGAGATACTTCGTTTTGTCCTCGTTCACCACCAGACCCATTCACTTTGCTTCTCTATCCAATCCCGAGAAGGCAGAACAGACGTAGGCCTTGCTTTTACCGATAATATCGATGTCGTCGGCATACGCCAGCAATTGTACGCTCTTATAAAGTATTGTGCCTGAGCGGTTCAGTTCTGCGGCTCTTATTATCTTCTCCAACATCAGATTAAAGAAATCACACGAAAGGGAGTCCCCTTGTCTGAAACCTCGCTTGGTATCAAACGGCTCGGAGAGGTCCTTCCCTATTCCGACGGAGCTGGTGGTATTGCTCAACGTCATTTTACACAGCCGTATTAGTTTCGCGGGGATACCAAATTCAGACCTCGCGGTATAAAGGCAACTTCTCTTCGTGCTGTCGAAAGCGGCTTTAAAATCGACAAATAGATGGTGTGTGTCGATCCCATTCTCAGGGGTCTTTTCCAAGATTTGGCGTATTGTGAATACCTGATCTATGGTGGATTTTCCAGGCCAAAAGCCACACTGATAAGGTCCAATCAGCTCGTTGACGGTAGGCTTCAGTCTTTCGCACAATACACTCGATAAGACCTTATAACCTATGCTTAGAAGGCTGATTCCGCGGTAGTTGACGCGTATGGCGGGGTCGCCTTTCTTGTGGATTGGGCAGAGCACACTTAAATTCCAGTCGTCGGGCATGCGTTCATGTGTAATCGTTATTCGTACCTCGTCATAGTCAGGCGGTGGGACAGCTACTCCATCATCATCAACTGGGTTCTCGGGTTCGTCTTCTTCACTACTTTCAGCGCTGCTGGCATTCAGTAGGTTGTAAAAGTGTTCCCTCCACAATTTAAGTATATAGTCTATTCCAATAGCAGTCCGGTTTACAGGATTTAGTCAGAACTTACAGAAAGTCCTTCCTATTGACATAAAACCTGTAAGTGGGAACACTTTTGAGAGAGTAACTGAGCAACTGTTCCTAGTCAGAAGTTATAGGATTTAGTCCGGAGTTTTTTTTTCCTGTAAGTTCATGAAACAAGTGAAGCGATCAGCTGATTTGCATGGGCAAACAAAAACCGAAAGCGGGGAAAGCAAAGAACCTTATATTTATAAAAAAAAAATGAAGTAAACAAAGAAATGATTAAATATGTATAGATTTTAATAATTACTTAGTGATATTTCAGCCAAATCTGTGTTGCACCAATGACATGTAAACAAACCGACTGACTTTTTCACAGGAAATAGTGCTTTTTGCGTTCCCGTGCACTTCTGCATCTGTTCTCCTTTTACTCTCACTTGAGAGAGTAAAATTGTAGTTTGACAGTTCCATAGGTTTTAGTCCGAAGCTCAAAGGAACAGACTAATATTCTGGATATCGGTCACTAGGTCGCCGTTTTTGTCCTTACAGGAGTTCGCCCCGATCTTAAGACCTTCCGTAAGTCGCCTAACCCTCTGGTAGAATTTTCGGGCGTTCTTCCTGTCGGCCAGCATCTCAACCTCTTCGCACTCACGTATTTCGGCCTCTCTCTTCTTATTGCGGCAAATACGTCTTGCTTCCTTCTTCAGTTCCCTATAACTGTCCCACATGGCTCGCGTTGCGCCCGATCGCAGCGTGGCCCTGTAGGCGGCATCTTTTTTTTCTGCGGCTTCTTGACATTGCTCATCGTACCAGTTGTTCTTTGGACTCGCTGAAATCCAACTACTTCTTCGGCGGCAGTAATTAATGATCGGGAAATGTGGTTCCACTGCTCGCGTAAGTCGGATTGCGGAAGAGTGCTCTCAGAGAGCAGGTGTGCGAGTCGAGTGGCGAATAAATTGGCCGTCTTTTGTGATTGCAGCTTTTCGACGTTAAGCTTTCCTTGCATTGTTGGGCGCACATTTTTT
>NW_023473685.1:0-3692 GCF_013731165.1 Rhagoletis pomonella
AAAAAAAATTACACAAAATAATATTCTCATAAATAAAATTCTAGCATATTCAGCTATAAAAATTAAAGCAAATCCACCACTTCTATATTCAACATTAAACCCAGAAACCAATTCAGAATCACCTTCAGCAAAATCAAAAGGAGTACGATTAGTTTCAGCTAAACAAATACAAAATCAAACTAAACTAATAGGATAATAGGATAAAATAATAGGATAAAATAATAACAAATCAAACATAATATTGAAAATGATAAAAAAAAAATCAAGTATATTATAACTCCCAATTAAAAAAACAAAATATAATAAAATTAAAGCTATTCTAACTTCATAAGAAATAGTTTGAGCAACAGCACGTAATCCCCCTAATAAAGCATAATTAGAATTAGAAGACCAACCAGCAATTATAACTGTGTAAACACCTAAACTAGTACAACACAAAAAAAAAATAATAACCCTAAATTAAAAGAAAATAATTTAACAAATAAAGGAATACAAACTCAAACAATTAAAGAAATAAATAAAGAAAAAATAGGAGAAAAATAATAAGATAAATAATTTGATAAAAGAGGATAAGTTTGTTCTTTAGTAAATAGCTTAACTGCATCACATATAGGTTGAGGAATTCCTATAAGTCCAACTTTATTAGGTCCTTTTCGAATTTGAATATAACCCAACACTTTACGTTCTAAAAGAGTTAAAAAAGCAACTCTAACTAAAACACAAATTACCAAAATTAATCTACCAATTAAAGATAAAATAAGTTCAAAAAAAAAAACAAGTACTATTTGTAATAAAAATTACATAAATAAATTCTAAATTTATTGCACTAATCTGCCAAAACAGTACAATTAATTATATTCTTTAACTAAAATATAATTATTCTAATACCTGGTCCTTTCGTACTAAGATATTGGCTTACGCCGGTCTGAACTCAGATCATGTAAGAATTTAAAAGTCGAACAGACTTAATATTTAAGCGACTACACCTAAAAATATATCTTAATCCAACATCGAGGTCGCAAACTTTTTTATCGATAAGAACTCTCCAAAAAAATTACGCTGTTATCCCTAAAGTAACTTAATCTTATAATCGTTATTAACGGATCAATAAATCATTAATTAATGATTTTTAATAATTGAAAGTTCATTAAATTTTAACATCACCCGAACAAAATAATTAATGAAATTAAAATAAAATATATCAAAAAAAAATTAAAATAATATTAAATATAAAGATTTATAGGGTCTTCTCGTCTTTTAATTAAATTTTAGCTTTTTAACTAAAATATAAAATTCTACAATAAATTTATATGAAACAGATTATACTTTGTCCAACCATTCATACCAGCCTTCAATTAAAAGACTAATGATTATGCTACCTTTGCACAGTTAAAATACTGCGGCCATTCAAAATTATTCAGTGGGCAGGTCAGACTTTAAAAATAACTCAAAAAGACATGTTTTTGTTAAACAGGCGAGTATATAAATTTGCCGAGTTCTTTATATAAACTTGTCAAATAAAATTATATATACAATATAAAATATACTAATTTTATCATTATTAATTTTCATAAAAAATTTATGAAAAAATTTTTATAAAAACTTAAAATAATAGTAAATAATAAAAATTATAAAATAATTTATAACAAATTTATAAATGATTGAAAATTCTATTCATACATTTTATATTAAAATTACTAATTTTTAATAATTTATTTTAAAGCTTATCCCTTAAAATATTCAAATTAATAACTTTTTTATTTTAATCAATAAACAAAAAATTAAAAACTTGTAAATTAAATTTATTTCTAAAAAAACTAGATACCTTTATAAACGAATAACATTTCATTTCTAATTAATAATAATAATAGATTGGCGCTTACACATATGTTAGTGTTTGGCCTCCGACTTGTGGCGTGCGCCTTGATGTTGTCACACAAAGCGGAGGGACCTACAGTTTTACGCCGACTCCGAACGGCGATTGTATTTTTATGAGGCGCTGTTTTTTCATGGCAGAAATACATTCGGAGGTTTGCCATTGCCTGCCGAGGGACGACCGCTGTTTAGAAAAAACTTTTTCTATATTTTTTGGGATGTTGCTTTGACCAGGGCTTGAACCCAGGTGCGGATGTGTGAAAGCGCGCACTGCTTACCACTACACCACAGCGGCCTCATTTCTAATTATCTATTTAAAATAATATTGACACATTAACTGTAATAAATAATTAACTCTTATAAAATCGAGATTAATAAAATAATTATTAATTATTTGATAAACCCTGATACACAAGGTACAATAAATAAAATTTTCTTTTTAAATAATAATTTTTCAAATTATTTCAATTATCTTTCACAATACTTAATAAACTATTATTAATATTATTTTTTCACTACAAATTACTAAAACATTAAATTATATAATTATTTTTAATAAATTATAAATAAAATAAATATAAATTAATAAATAACTATTAATAAATTTATATTGATTTGCACAAAAATCTTTTCAATGTAAATGAAATACTTTACTAAATAAGCTTTAAATTGTCATTCTAGATACACCTTCCGGTACATCTACTATGTTACGACTTATCTTATCTTAAGAATAAGAGCGACGGGCGATATGTGCATATTTTAGAGCTAAAATAAAATTTTTAATCTATAAAATTTTACTATCAAATCCATTTTCATTAAATATTTCAAATTTAAATTCACTTAAATAATTTTATTGTAACCCATTTCTACTTAAATATAAGCTACACCTTGATCTGATATAAATTTTAATAAAAATTATTATTCTTATAAAATATTCTTATAACGACGGTATATAAACTGAAAAACAAATTTAAGTAAGGTACATCGTGGATTATCAATTACAGAACAGGTTCCTCTGAATAGACTAAAATACCGCCAAATTTTTTAAGTTTCAAGAACATAACTAATACTACCTTATGTTTATATTTACATTTTAAATAATAGGGTATCTAATCCTAGTTTATTAACAAAATTTATAAGCTTTAATTTAACTAAAATAAATATTTATAAATTTAAAATTTCACCTAAAAAATTTACAAATAATTTATTTATATAAAATTTAACTTACACTGAACTAATTTTATTTGTATTATTTGTATAACCGCGGCTGCTGGCACAAATTTAGCCAATACTGTATGAAATTACTATTTACAAATTTCTTTGATTAATAAAACTAATTACTGAGAATATAATAAAATTTATTTATTATTTAAATAAATAAAAATTCATGCAAAAACTTACATATAAAATAAATCAATAATAAAATTTTAAGCTAAAATAAAACTTTAATGTTATATAAAATTAATTTAAATATAAAACTTTATAATTTCAATTAATATTAATAATAATAAAATTTAAGTAATATTGTATAAAAACTAATTTTTATTTAAATAAAATCAATTAGTATTTCCTCCCTACAAATAAACAGACCCCCTATCATATTTATTTATATTTATAAAAGTAAATTAAAAACTATTTTTTTTAATAAAATTTTTTTTTATTTATATATATTTATAAAATAATTAATAATAAATTATATTATTAAATATATTATTATATAAATAATAAAACTTTAGTTTACTTTTACTTAAATAAAATCAATTAGTATTCCCTCCCTACAAATAAACAGACCCCCTATCATATTTATTTATATTTAT
>NW_023473686.1:0-3692 GCF_013731165.1 Rhagoletis pomonella
TTTTTTAACGGAATTTAATTTTAAAATGATTCGCGGCAACACTGGTCGACTTAATACAGTTTAGCGATTCTTAGTTTAGCCTTCCGTTCACAATGAATTTTTAAATCTAAAAGGAATAATAAATAAATTTTCCCCTGTGAATAGCTTTGACGTGCTATGTGTTGCAACTCATTGCCCAACAAATTATGACTTTATTCGAGCTACAATTATAACTTTTCTCACTACATATTTTAAATTCATAACTATAGAATAAACAAGTAAGAAAGTCTAAGTTCGGGCGGAGCCGAACATTAAATACCCGGCGCAAGTATTCTCTTCTTCTTCTTTTTTGGCGCTGTAACCGCCTAAGCGATTTTGGCCGAGTTCAGCAAAGCACGCCAGTCGTTTCTCCTCTGTGCCAACTGACGCCAATTGGAAACGCCAAGTGAAGCCAAGTCCTTCTCCACCTGATCTTTCCATCGCAGTGGGGGCCTCCCTCTTCCTCTGCTACCACCAGCGGGTTCCGAGTTGAATACTTTCAGAGCTGGAGCGTCGGTGTCCATTCGAACGACATGGCCAAGCCAGCGGAGCCGCTGTATTTTAATTCGCTGCACTATGTCTATGTCGTTGTAAAGCTCATACAGCTCATCGTTCCATCGTCTGCGGTACTCGCCGTCGCCAACGCGTAAAGGACCGTAAATCTTCCGCAAAATCTTTCTCTCAAACACCCCAAGAGCCGCCTCATCGGATGTTGTCATTGTCCATGCTTCTGCGCCATATACCAGCACGGGCATGATGAGTGACTTATAGAGCGTGGTTTTCGTACGTCGAGAGAGGACTTTACTCCTGAATTGCCTACTCAGTCCAAAGTAGCACTTGTTGGCAAGAGTGATTCTACGTTGGATTTCAATGCTGACATTATTATCGGTGTTAATGCTGGTTCCCAAGTAAACGAAATTCTCTACTTTCTCGAAATTGTAACTGTCAACAGTGACGTGGGTGCCAAGGCGCGAATGTGCTGACTGTTTGTTTGATGACAGGAGATACTTCGTCTTGTCCTCGTTTACCACCAGACCCATGCGCTTTGCTTCCCTATCCAACTTGGAAAAGGCAGAACAGACTTCGCGGTTTTTGTTACCGATGATGTCGATGTCATCGGCATAAGCCAGCAATTGCACGCTCTTGTAGTAAATTGTTCCTGAGCGGTTCAGTTCTGCAGCTCTTATTATCTTCTCCAACATCAGATTAAAGAAGTCACATGAAAGGGAGTCGCCCTGTCTGAAACCCCGTTTTGTGGCGAACGGCTCGGAGAGGTCTTTTCCAATTCTGACGGAGCTGGTGGTATTGCTCAACGTCATTTTACACAGCCGTATGAGTTTTGAGGGGATGCCAAATTCAGACATAGCGGCGTATAGGCAACTCCTTTTAGTGCTGTCGAAAGCGGCTTTAAAGTCGACAAATAGGTGGTGAGTGTCGATCCTTTTCTCGCGGGTCTTTTCCAAGATTTGGCGTATTGTGAATACCTGGTCTATGGTGGATTTGCCAGGTCTAAAGCCACACTGATAAGGCCCAATCAGTTCATTGACGGTGGGCTTCAGTCTTTCGCACAATACGCTCGATAAGACCTTGTAACCTATGCTTAGAAGGCTGATCCCGCGGTAGTTGGCGCGAATGGCGGGGTCACCTTTCTTGTGGATTGGGCAGAGCACACTTAAATTCCAGTCGTCGGGCATGCGTTCATCTGACCATATTCTGCACAAGAGTTGATGCATGCACCTTATCAACTCCTCGCCGCCGTACTTGAATAGCTCAGCTGGCAGGCTGTCAGCTCCAGCGGCTTTGTTGTTTTTCAGCCGCGTTATTGCTATACGTACCTCGTCATAGTCAGGCGGTGGAACGTCGACTCCGTCATCATCGACTGCGGGCTCGGGTTCTTCTTCTCCACAACTTTCTGTGCTGCTGCCATTTAGTAGGGCGGAAAAGTGTTCCCTCCATAATTTAAGTACGCTCTGGACATCAGTTACTAGGTCGCCATTATTGTTCTTACAGGAGAGCGCCCCGGTCTTTAAACCTTCCGTAAGTCGCCTAACTCTCTGGTAAAATTTTCGGGCATTCCTCCTGTCGGCCAGCATTTCAAGCTCTTCGCACTCACGTATTTCTGCCTCTCTCTTCTTGTTGCGGCAAATACGTCTCGCTTCCCTCTTCAGATCCCTATAGCGGTCCCACATAGCGCGCGTTGCGCCCGATCGCAGCGTGGCCCTGTAGGCGGCATCTTTTTTCTCTGCAGCTTCCTGACACTCCTCATCGTACCAGTTGTTCTTTCGGGCTCGCTGAAATCCGACTACTTCTTCGGCGGCGGTACTTAATGAGCGGGAAATGTGGTTCCACTGCTCGCATATGTCGGTTTGTTGAAGAGTGCTCTCTGAGAGCAGGTGTGAGAGTCGAGTAGCGAAAGCGCTGGCTGTCTGTTGTGATTGCAGCTTTTCGACGTTAAGCTTTCCTTGCATATTTGGGCGCACATTTTTTGCTGCACATAGGCGGGTGCGTATCTTGGCTGCAACAAGATAGTGGTCCGAGTCGATGTTTGGGCCTCGGAGTGTGCGTACGTCTAAAACACTGGAAGCGTGCCTTCCGTCTATCACAACATGATCGATTTGGTTTCTCGTTTTTCGATCCGGAGACAGCCAGGTAGCTTGATGGATCTTTTTATGCTTGAACCTAGTACTGCATACTACCATGTTTCGGGCCCCGGCGAAGTCGATCAGCCTCAATCCGTTGTCGGACGTTTCGTCGTGGAGGCTGAATTTTCCGACGGTGGTTCCAAAGATCCCTTCTTTGCCCACCCTGGCATTGAAGTCGCCAAGCACGATTTTGATATCATGACGGGGGCAGCGCTCGTACGTGCGCTCCAAGCGCTCATAGAAGAGATCCTTGGATGCCTCATCCTTCTCTTCCGTCGGGGCATGGGCGCAGATGAGCGAGATGTTGAAGAATCTCGCTTTGATGCGGATTGTGGCTAGACGCTCGTCCACCGGGGTGAACGACAGTACTCGGCGACGGAGTCTCTCTCCCACCACAAATCCAACTCCGAATTTGCGCTCCTTTACATGGCAGCTGTAGTAGACGTCGCAAGGCCCCAGACATTCTTTGCCTTGCCCCGTCCAACGCATTTCTTGGATGGCGGTGATGTCAGCTTTTGTCCTTACGAGGACATCAACCAGCCGGGCAGAGGCACCTTCCCCATTAAGGGTCCGGACATTCCAGGTGCATGCCCTCAAATCGTAGTCCTTTAAACGTTTGCCGTGGTCGTCATCATAAGGGGGGGTCTCATCCGAGGCTTTGCCTTGCTTCTTCACTGGAAGTGGTTTTTACGTGGCGGGTCCCAAGCCCAGCGCACAACCCATTGCTGGGACGGGGGTGGTTTCGCAACCAAATACACGTTTATATAGCGAGCCGCTTGCTCCAAGCAGACACCCGCTTGCAGCCGCACCTACTGGTGAACAGACGCTGCAGACTTCAGTGAGCCCTTAAACCGAATAAGTCAGAGTGGCCCCACCGAAGCTCCCTCTCTTTCTGCCGTGACCCAAGGCTCCACTCGGATTGGTTACCGCATCTCGCACATGGGTTGCTCACGTTGCCCAGAGTGCGCGAACGAGGACGCAAGAGTCGGGATTGAGTATAGCCATGCAACTGTAACTGCATACCCAGCGCAA
>NW_023473687.1:0-3692 GCF_013731165.1 Rhagoletis pomonella
GCGTTTGGAACCGCAAGTGTGTCTGATCGGGACGATCAGACTTAGGTGGAGGGCAGTGTGGCGAATACTGCGGCAACACAAAGCGAACAACGAGAAATAGGCAGAATGTTCGAGGAATGACGTAGAATGTTCCACAAAGAGAAACGTCAAGTTGGATGAACACTGCGAACAGCGAGAGAAAGAGAATGAGCGATAAACTTCAGAATGTTCTAGAGTTGCCATAAGTGCCAGCGCAGGTATATAAGGGCGCCGCCACCACGAGGTGAGTTAGTTACAAGTCAGCAAGCTACAAGTAAAGTTAGCGGAGAATCGAGTTGCGAATAAGCAAGCTATAAGTTTAATTGTGTTAACAAGTAGTAAAGCGTTGTTATTGCTTTAACAAGTATTGTAAAGTGTTTTTACTGTATTAGCAAGTATTGTAAATTGTTTGTTGTACAATAAAGTTAATTGTACTACAATTCGGTCATCGTTAGCCTTTATTTAACAAGCCAGCGATACGAGCCCGAGTATATTTGGGAAATCCCTCAAGGTTTCGAGGATAATCGTAACAATTGGTGTCAGAAGTGGGATTGTTAAATAAATCCCGAAGGATAAACTACTGAAAATGGCGAAAATTCAGGACTTAAAGATTGAGGAACTGAAACAGGAGTTGGAAAAACGTAATTTGGCCACCTCCGGAAGAAAAGTGGAATTATTATCCCGTTTGCGGGAGGCTATGGAAGCTGAAGGCATCGACGTGGACAAATACGACTTCCAGGGTAAATACGACGATGCATCCGCAAAGGACGAACAGAAGGATGAGGCTGCTTGTTCGTCGAAGGATGTGCAGCAGACATCCGGGAAGGTTGAAGAACAGCAAAAGTCTCCAAGTTCATCAACAGCTATGGACTTGAACACGTTATTGGCTGCCATGTCACAGATGTCATCACAGCTGTCGTCACAGATGCAAGCACAGGATACACGCATGTCACAGATGTCATCTCAGATGCAAACACAGTTGTCAGATATTTCGTCGCAGCTACAGGCACAGAAGACACACGTATCACAGTTGCTGGAAGTCCAGGATGCAAAGATTACACAACTGCACGAGAATTTGGCTAGAGATAACGAACAAATCAAGGATAGACAGGATAAAGTCGAGGCTAAGGTAGAAGAGTTGGAAGGTCGCCTCCGAGATATGCAGTTGAATCGTCCACCTTCTTCGACCAGCGCGCCCAAGGTAAAGACTCCATCCTTTGACGGCACGATTCCTTTCCAAGTCTTTAAGCTCCAGTTCGAAAAGACGGCTACAGCTAACAACTGGAGCATGGACGATAAATCCGCTGCTCTGTTCGTGGCATTAAAAGGACCTGCAGCGGAAATATTGCAGACTATTCCCGACTGTGAAAGGAACAGTTACGATGCCTTAATGGGTGCAGTGGAGAGACGTTATGGTAGCGAGCACAGGAGGCAGATTTACCAGATGGAGCTGGAGAATCGCTGCCAGAAATCCAACGAGACTCTACAGGAATTCGCCTCCGAGGTTGAAAGGTTGGCTCATTTGGCAATTGGAGATGCATCTGGCGAGCACCTCGAAAGAGTAAAAATCCAGAGATTCATCAACGGAATGCGGGACGTGTATACCAAGCGCGAGACGTACGCGAATCCAAAGCCAACATTTGCTGAAACTGTCTCGTATGCTCAGACGCGTGAAACGGCGGCGCTCCTAAGTAGACCAGCCTACAAAGCACATCGCGTGGAAGTGGAAACACCGGACGAGACAAATGAAATGCTGAAGAAGCTTATCCAACTGCTGGGCGAGAAAAAGCATGGCTCTGGCAAATGTTTTAAATGTGGAAAGCCAGGCCACTTCGCCCGCGATTGCAGCGCAAGTTCCAGTGCGCTCAACAATTCAGCAGGACGCAAACGCAGGGCTGAAGGAGACGAATCCAACTCCAATCAGTCGTTAAACTAAACCGAGCCAGCAGCAAGGGGCGCGCGCTGGCTCCCGCAATTGAATGCCCCATAATCTCCGTCTCGCGAATTGGCAGAAAAGCGAGCAACGTTACTGTTGGTGGATATGTGGACGGACATGAGCGAGTACTAACTGTGGATACGGGCGCATCACATTCCATCATTCGATCTGATTTGGTCACTAAAGAGGTAAGGCCATTACCTGGAGCAAGGTTGAGGACAGCAACTGGTGAGGACACCCAAGTTGTAGGGGAGGTAACATGCAAAGTCGCAATAGGGAATGTGACGGTGTTACACAAGTTCATAGTCGCGGCGATTATGGATGAAGTCATCATTGGATTAGACTTCATGCTTGATCAAGGTATGAAGATCAACATGAAGAACAGGATTATGACGTATAACAACATGGAAGTGCCCCTTCGGTTTGGGTATGATGGTCCATACAGCAGCAAGCGAGTGATCCTAGAGGAAAGCGAGCAGATTCCACCGAAGTCAGAAGCAGTTGTGTGGGCAAAGATTGATGGAGATTGTGGGACAAACAAATTGTGGGTTGTTGAAGCAACACAAAATTCTACACCGGACGTACTTATTGGTAAAACCTTGGCTAAGACGCAAAAGGATGGACGCATCCCAGTTCGAGTGCTCAATGCGATCAAGTCACCAGTCAAACTCCGAAGAGGAACTGTACTGGGGCAATGTCGAGAGGTAGAGGCAATCTTCAACTGCGAAAAGTTACCTGAAAGCGATTCCATTGGCGAGAATGACATTGCGGAAGACATTAATACATGGACGGAAGGGTTGGAAGAAAAATACCAGCACAAGGCTAAGGAACTTCTCCGAAGATACTGCAACATATTCGACAAGGATGGCGACAAACCAGGCAGGACTAACGTTGTGAAACATCGCATTGATACTGGCGATGCAAGGCCAATCCGTCAAGCTCCTCGGAGTGTTCCACTTGCCAAACGTGAAACTGTTAGCCAAATAATAAACGAAATGAGCGAGAGTGGTGTGATTGAACCATCAGCGAGTCCATGGAGTTCGCCGGTAGTACTTGTGAAGAAGAAGGATGGTCAAATGCGGTTCTGCGTAGACTACCGGAAACTAAACGATGTGACGAAAAAGGACAGCTATCCTCTTCCCAGGATCGATGACACTCTGGACTCGTTGACTGGAACAAAGTGGTTCTCAACACTCGACCTTAAGAGCGGTTATTGGCAAGTGGAGGTAAGTGACGAGGATAAGGAGAAGACAGCTTTCAGCGTTGGAGACGGTCTGTGGCAATTCACGGTGATGCCCTTTGGATTATGCAACGCTCCTGCCACTTTTGAACGACTTATGGACCATGTGCTCAAAGGACTGCATTGGAAAACATGTTTGGTGTATCTAGACGACATTATCGTATTGGGTAAAAGCTTTGAGGAACACCTGAAGAATTTGGAAGAAGTTTTCCAGAGGATAGCGGGCGCTGGTCTGAAGCTAAGTCCTAAAAAGTGCTCACTGTTCAGGAAGGAGGTGAACTACTTAGGGCACAAGGTGACAACGGAGGGCATCTGTACTGCGAAGGAAAAGATAGAAGCAGTAAAGGATTGGCCAAGACCTAGGAACCTGCACGAACTACGAAGTTTTCTTGGGCTATGCACCTACTACCGCCGATTTGTTCCGAATTTCGCCAGCGTTGCTAAAAGCCTCCACGAGCTCACTAGGAAAAATAGAGCCTTCGAGTGGAACAAGGAGCA
>NW_023473688.1:0-3692 GCF_013731165.1 Rhagoletis pomonella
AAAAAGCTTATTCCGCGAGATATATTTTGGTCGCGACTAAATTATCCTACACAGCTTCACCACAAAACACATTCTTCGTAATAAGTTTTATACAGATTTCAGACCCGTTTAGAGAAAAAGTTCTCTCTGAATATCACCGATCTTGATCTGATCTCTGCTTTTACTTTCGTCAACACCACACAGGAGTGGGGTACTCATTGCCTTAGGGCATTTGAAATTCGCCCCAGGTGAGACAATTTTTATATTCCATCGAGGACCGTATGGGCCGTGTGGGTGGAAAATTGCTGGCAGTTCTGAGGTAAAATTTTCTCTATGAGTGATGGTCGCCAATATGAGGTTTTGCGTGATCTTTGGTGTTCAATGTAGTGTCAAATGAACACAGCCACGAGCTATAAACAATCAACCTATCCCTCAGCCTCTATAGATTTTGTGACTTTTTCGAGACCGCCAAATCAGGCATGACGAAATGAGATTTCGCGACAAATCACGATAATTTTTTTATGTATTTGCTCTTTTCAAAATGAATTAGACCAACTGATCGGTCATTAGTTAATAGTTAATAAGCCAAGCTAATCTAAGAGCAGTGGCGACTAGTAATTCCAGATGTGGGCGTACGGACTGAAAGACGTTGGACAATGAAATAGTGTGAGGAGGGATTGTGGGCGAAGTTTGGTGTCACCTATATTAGGGAAGGATGATGATCGTCGGCCAAGTAAAACCAATGACAGCAAAAGCCTTTGAAGGCTATGAGGCATTGGGGGTTGGTGGGGCCACCGCTGTGTGGAACCGCACCAAACTCCTGCTGATAGGGATATCTTTATGGGTGGGTGATAGGACACCAACCCAGACTGGCAAGCTCATTCGTGTTTGTGCTAAAAGCAATGCTTTTTCAAATTACTCTCACACTTGAGGTCGACGAACACAAACCCTTGATATACCTAGATGCGCAGTCAACATCAACAACGAATAAAGTTATTATCACAACGGGCCCTTAGAACAATTGTAACCTAGAGCTAACATGCGTGTCAAGTAAATAGTTACTTTATCTAAAGTTCCTCACTTTCTGTTCATAGATTCATACATACAGTACGTCAGTCACTAGAGCTCCGTTGAGACTATATTTTCCATCTTTTTTAGGGTTCCGTGGCTGTATTTGTGAGGGAAATTAACTTCTCCACAAAAACATATGATTCATTCGAATTCGTAATAAATTTTTATTGGATTAATACAGCAGGCGCAATTCAACAAAACTAAGCACATAAAATGGGAATCTCCTTTTAGATTTATTAACACTTAAGCCATTTACTCGAAATGTCATTCCAATTAAACTTAGCCCAACCACATAATTTATCGAAAGCAAAATCAACATTTCACAATTTTTTCGAAATAAATAAATGCCAACATATGTAACTAAATGTTAGATTTGAACCCAAAATTGCGCATCTGCACGTACGAAGGGCTTAACCAACATACAAACGTATGCAATAAAATATATATTATCAACGGCACGATTTGAAAATGTAATATCAAAATACATTACACTCGGGCAATACAATAAATATTAACGCGAAACACAAGCAATATACAACAAAAACACTTATCAGGCAAGCGCAATAAGCGACGACGCTGCGGGGCAAGCAGGATTTGATTGGAAACATAAAAAATATTTTGACGAAGTAACAGCTAAATGGAATGAAACAATAGAGCAATTAAGGCGCAGAAACGAAAAAAAAAGAATTGCACTCACACATGTGCACAATTTCGCCACGCATATTTTTGCTTGCGGCAGGGCGGATTCGGTGGGCTGCGCGTGCAATGCAATGGCAGCGAATGTTGCAATATTGTACACAAAATAGTACGGTGATGCCTCAACGTAAAGTTCCGTGGGTAGTTAGTAACGTACTAAGAGTAGTAGTAAGCACGTTTGTATGTATTCACATAAGTGCCGATGATGTAGGCGTCGCGCTTTTGTTTTGTGGCAAGCCACAAGCGACACATTTAATTGAGTTACAAGTAAGTACTCGCATACACACATATTGTACATCTGGCAATCGCTATCTATATTTGTTTGAGTGTTTTGTAAAGGACAATCATTGATGGAGACGAGTGTATTGTGGCATGGCCACTTAAGCGTTTGTAGTTGAAACAAGCGCTCCAATCATCCATCGGGCATAGTAGGCGCGCATCGAGGCACTCAACACATGAGCTGCGGGCACTTGAATTGGATTAGAGCTACATACATATGTACATACATATGTACTTACATACATTCATACGTATTTATATATATGTTTGTATATATCTATATGTGCATATAGATTAGTTGGTTTAGCTACATGTCGACTTTTGATGTGACAGCCTCAATTGCTGGTGGCATCCTTTGCCTTACGGAAATGATATCTACAGTGTCACTGAGAGAAATCATACGCTAAAACATGTTTTAGGTACCCGTGAACTATTTACATTGGTCCTCGTATGCATTTACATGGCAATTCTGGCGAAAAGCATAAACAGACGGCAGCGTTGATCCGGATCAAGTCGGGAATTAGCTGTAGTTGATCCGGATTAAGTCCGAGTTAATCCGAATCGACGCTGCCGTCTGTTTAACCTTTAAGATAGTTCCGAGCTTTTGCAAGACACTTGAAAGACGGTAAGCAAGATAGTTTGAACGATTTTGTTTATTCTGGCTCGGAAGTCTTACAAAAAACAAAAAATGGTGATGTACATATATCATTTTGCTGGCGCTGCTCCAACAGTCGTAATGACTGAATCATTCGAGAGATGCGAGAGAATTCGGATTCTTACCTTTTTATTTAACTGTATTTTAGTTTTGAAAGTTTATTATTTTAAAAAGAAAAAAATATATTGTTTAATTTAGATAAATTTTGATAATCATTTTTTCGGTATTTTCTTTTTTTTCTAATACATTTACATATCTTTCAATTTTTAGTTTTGTTCCAAAACAAAACATTTTTTTTATTTAATATTTAGAAACTTATTTTATTTTTGTCCTATATTTAATTAAATTTTTTTCTTTATATAATTTAATTATATTTTAGTATTTAGATTTTACTGTTTTAAAAAGAAAAATATATATTATTTTATTTTATTTATTTTTTAAAAGCTTAGTTTGTGTATTTTTTTCTTTTCTTTTAATATTTTTTTATTTAATTCTATTTTAATTTTTAGATCTTATTGTTTTATAAAAGGAAATATTTCTTTTAGTTCATTTAAACTTATTCTTTTCTTTTATTAATTTAATTTTTAAACTTATTCTTTTCTTTTGTTAATTTAATTTTTAGAATTTAGTGTTCGAATTCTTTTTTATTTCATTTAATTTTTAGGAACTTATTTTATTTTTTCCTTTTTTATTTATTTTTTTCTTTTTTAATTGTAATGTTCTCTACTTTGTCGATTTTATTGTTCTAAAATTATTTATTTTTATTCCCTTCAATTTGTTCTATTACTACTTTAATTTTTGTTCTGATTAATAGATTTTATTGCTTTCAAAAAGAATTCTAATTCCCTTAAATTTTAATTTATTTTCTTTTATATTTAACACTTTGCTTTTTTTCTAATAATAATTATTATTATTTTTTTAAATTTTTAGGTTTCATTGTAGTAAGCGCTTTTTCTTTTAATTTGAGTTAATTTTTAGAAACTTATGTATTTGGTTTCCTGTTTTAATGTAA
>NW_023473689.1:0-3692 GCF_013731165.1 Rhagoletis pomonella
GACATGCAGAATTGCGGTGCCAGATGCGGGATTCTTGCGCGGGCGGTGGGAGTTTGGGTTTTAGTGGGTAGCCCAACACGCTTCGGTGGGAGTCCCACACTCGGGGAAGGTAGTATAGAGACTAGCGCCCCCGGCCAGTGCATAAGGCATTTCCCTCTCCTACGAACAAAAAAAAATAAATAAAAATAAATAAAAAAATAAAAAAATAATAATGGTGGTAAGAGCTAAGCTCAGGGCCTTACCGGGGTCACACAGGGCGGATCGTGAACGGCCTACTTCGGTGGGTTAGCTGCGAATAACCAATAAGCAGTCCCAGACCAAGAGCGGCAGGAGCCGAGGGCCTGATTTAAAAGATCAGAAATGCTTGATGAATCTCCTGTGTCTGGGCGAACAGATGCCGCCTCCCAAAAAGCATCCCAGTATTGAGACCAGTTAGATCCTGTTCATGGCATACTGGAACATGTATACGATTAATTCGACATTGAGCAGGCGAGAGCAGTATTCCACCACTTTAGTATGTGAGGGTGACACCTCACAGAAATGGCTGGTGGGCTAATGCTGCAATCGCCTCCGTCTCGTTAAAACCCTGGCGGGTCTTCAAGTACGTTCAATACACGTCGCCATTTAGTTGGCCGCACAGGTCCAGTTGAGATTTACTCCTGGTTTTACGCTGTCTTGGCTCTGAACACAATATCCCATAAGGACTTGTGTTAACCCTCGCGATGGCCTGCTCCTTTGAGAGAAGGGAACTTCGAGACACTTAAAGCGACTGTGCTACGTGTGGAGATAGCGGCTTGAAGCGGAAACCCAATAGAACGGACATGATTAAACAAATAACAAAAACAAATGTAATAGGTGTAGTTGCTCCCGAGATAGAATGCAGCGCATTTAGAAAGAGCAGTAGAGTTGTGCGCTCCCCGCCACAAACTCCTCTGCAGGCAAAAGCCGGCACCACGAGCACGGAGAAAGCCGTCGACGTGGTGCAGAAGGGTACACCTTTGCAAACGACAACTCCCGGGAGCCGGGATGGTGGTCATCAAACGCCAGCTGCTGCAAACAGGGACAAGCATGCCACCGCAAGCTTGGGAACGTGCGAAGGCAATGAAGATAAGCAATTGGCCCAGATTCGGTTCGTCTTGAAGAAGATGCAGAGTGCTGTCTCCAAGCAGAAAAATGTGTCCATGGACATAAAAACGGGTATGGCCCAAATCGAGGAGAGCCTAAATATACTAAGCTATCTCCGAGAGCAGCGCCGGAAGGGGTCTACCCTTTCCGAACTGCAGAAAACTGGCCCTGGCTCGCAAAAGAGAGCTCGAACTCGATCCGACTCCCCTACAGGCGAGCCGGAAAAGAAAAAAAATACTACTAATAATAATAATAATAGTAGTAAAAATATTATTATTAATAATCCTAATAACAATAATGGTAATAATAATAATAATGCACAGAAAACCGCACCAGCTAATCAATGGAAAACGGTTGGAAAAAGCAGAAAGCCCAAGGCAGGGCCAGCGCCAGGTGAACCCTTGGTCAATAAGGGCGAGGCGACCAGCCGCAAAAAAAAAGAAGAGTCTCGCCAAACTAATCATTAAGCCAGCTGAAGGCAAAACCTATGCAGACGTGCTGTGAACGATACGTGGTAAGCTCCAACCTGAGAAGACCGAGACCGTAATTCGATCTGTTCGGAAAACCCGCGAAGGCTTCGTGCTCATCATTTAAGGAAAATGTGTGCACTGCCATTGACCAGCTTGGAGACGCCCGTATTCTCACTAGACGTTTACGTCTAGAAGTTCTGGGCATGGACTGCCTAACCACGGCCCCAGAAGTGGAGAACGCTATACGCGGGGAGTTAGGAGACAAGATGAATGGCCAACTTCGCGTCTCTCTCCTCGCTGTAAGCTCGCGAGAACAAAGAATGGCTGTGGTGGAAATCGACGAACTGCCAGGCCCGACTCTTATTGAAAAGGGGAAGCTGCGAGTAGGTTGGATTATCTGCCGCGTCCGAGAGCGCGCGGATGTCCAAAGGTGTTTCCGCTGTCTGGGGTATGGCCACAAAAAGGCGGCATGCAAAGGCCCAGACAGAAGCAGTTCATGCTGGAAATGTGGTCAGCAGGGCCACATAGCCTCTGCATGTAAAGAAAGCCCAAGCTGCTACCTGTGCTCGGCAGGAGATGGACAGAAAAATGCCAATTACCTGCCTGGGTCGGGAGCGTGCAAGGCCTTCAGGGATGCCCTTGCTGAGGCTAAGACAAAGCTTGGAAGAATATGATTAAATTTATACAAGGCAATATGGACAGGAGTAGGGTAGCTGACGACCTGCTGGACCAATTGGTTCCTGAACAAAGAGCAGACGCTGTCATCATCAGTGAACCCTATAGAACAAAGGAAACCTGGCATGTTGACCAATCAGGCTCGGCCGCGATATGGATTGCTAACCCCAACCATCGCGCAGAGAGCAGCGGGGTCGGACGCTGCTACGTCTGGGTTAAAATGGCGCAAATCACTCTGGTGAGCCGCTACCTGTCTCCAAACGACACAGTCCCTGTCTTCAGGGAAAAGCTCGAAGACCTTGAAGACGAATTGCGCGATATAACCGGCCACATAATTGTTGCTGGAGATTTCAACGCAAGAGGCGTGGAATGGGGTATGCCCCAAACAAACACTACGGGAAGACTGGTCCTTGAAATGGCAGCCCGCATTGGCCTGACCATCCTCAACACCGGATCGACCCCTACATATCGAAGGCCGGGTTTTGGATACTCTATCCCTGATATAACCCTGGTCTCAGAAAGCCTTCTTCGAAGGGCCGACGGATGGAGAGTGATGGAAGGCCTGAGTGGTAGCGACCACAACTACATCACCTTCCAAGTCACTGACACAACGCAAGGGCAAACACGTAGCATTCTTCGCAGGAAACCAGAATGCAACCCGTCTAGGGTCGATCTTCGCAAGTTCGATACATCACTCCTAGCAGATTCCCAAGGTATTTCACCCACAACGGGAGAGATCCACAACAGGGAGTCTTGTACTAAGCTGGTCGAAGAAACCATGCGCTGCATTCACCGGGCATGCAAAGCCTCAATGCCGCAATGGTCAGGTAAAAAGCAGGTATACTGGTGGAATGACCGAATTTCAGAGCTGCGAAGGGCCTGCCATAGAATGCGGAGACTCGCAACGCGCGCTCGTGGTAGACCTGAGGCGCTGACCAGAGCAGCAGCCCACAAAAGCCGAGGCACCACTGTTTTCGACAGACGAGCTGGAGCTAGCCCTGCGAAGCATGAAAGCCGGCAAGGCTCCAGGCCCAGATGGCATACCAGCGGAGGCAATCAGGTTAGAATCGAAAACGAGCCCTGATCTCCTGCTTAACATGTACAACAGCTGCCTTAGGGACCGGGTTTTCCCAAGCCAATGGAAGAAGGCGAGACTGGTGCTTATACCCAAGGGCAAAGGGGTCCCAAACTCTCCTTCATCCTTCCGGCCACTCTGCATGCTAGACACAGCAGGCAAAATGATGGAGTCTGCTCAAAATACGCTTGACGTCAGCCATAGAAAGCGAGTGAGGCCTTTCACCCCGACAACATGGCTTTAGGAAGGGACACTCAACTATAGGAGCAATTGGCGAAGTAGTCGAGGCGGTACATAAAACCGAAGAAGCCTGCCACCAGGCGCGGCCAATAGTGCTGCTAGTCACA
>NW_023473690.1:0-3691 GCF_013731165.1 Rhagoletis pomonella
CTGTTATCCCACGATCGGGCGTCGCTGTCGCGCGTGTTCGCGGTGGACTGTGGCGTGGCGGCGCTCTACCCTTGAATAGCCAAGCCTTGTGTAGTCGCCTATCCACAAGTCGAGCGCTATTCGTTTGTAGCTGTGCGTTCACGACCACAGCTCCGTTACTGACGCGTAGACTGCTGGCGCTCCCCGTTGGAGCGCGGCTGCTGGGTGACTTCGGCGTTGTGCTGGTGGGCGAACTGGCGTCGCCGTCGGCTGACTCACGGTGTACTGCGGAGTGGCGGCACTCTACCCTTGAATAGACAAGCCTTGTTTAGTCGCCTATCAACAAGTCGTGCGCTATTCGTTTGTAGCTGTGCGTTCACGACCACAGCCATTGTGTACAAATACAAGTGAGATATCTTAGCAATAGACGTCATCCTGGGCCACAGCTGCGATCATCTGTTTTCTAGAGTTGCTTATTTTGGTCTAAAGTGCGGTTTTTTGACCTGAGTTGCATTAAATAGTCTCTTAAAACTTGGTAGTATTTGCTGTTCAAATGGTAACATATATGCCCAAAAACTTGAAAAATATTAGATGATTGCTTTTTAAAAATGCTATTTATAAAATTTGGTTTTGATTGCGACATTAGAAATATACAGATTATAAAAGTTTTTCACATATGTTTTAAGATTTTAAAGCTTTTAAAATGTACGGTAGAATGCAACAATGTGCTTGAATTTGTTTGCTTCTTCGTCAACTTATTCGTTTGCAGACTAGAAAAATGGCGAACAGCCATCAAAATACTGATTCAAAATACACACAAATGGGTGCGCGCAGCAAAATTCAGCCCTAATGGTAAGTTCATTTCATCGTGCGGCGACAAGTCAAGTTAAGAATTTGCGATACATTTTCAGGCGAATGTATGCGAACGTTCACCGGGGGAAGAGGTATGGGACGACAGCTGGCATGGCATCCAGACGGCAATCTGGTGGCTTTAGCATTAAGTTGTAACCGCGTTAAGATATTTGACAAAGCTGAAGGCGAGCTAATACAGTGCATTCGTCGCCGGAGAATGATGTTGCATTTCACCCAAGTAGAAATTTCTTGGTGACTGGCGGCGATGACGATACAATAAGATTGCTTGATTTATTAGAAGGTCGGCCAATTTATACACGGTAGTAGTGCACTTTAGCGGAACCATATAAAATAAATTTTTTCCTGTATTCAACAGTTGCCCGTTTGGAAATCTAATTTGCATACATTTGATGCCAATAGCGCGCAACAAACAAGCCAGTTCTCAAAGAGCCCAAATTGATTTTAGTCATGCAACAGCTCCACATAACTCCGCCATAGACACACCAGTTGCTGGAGTACCAAAAAGCTGTGATGACAGTATTTTAATTGATCCACGACAATCGGTGGCATATGGAATGCGTGATGGAAATTTTCTGGTGCTTGATAGCCAATATACTACAAGAGTGAAACGCTGTGATAGTATTTTTTCTCAAATTTTCATCTTTTATTTGCAGTTACATTAAGAAGCTCATAGAGGACAGAGCGGTTGGTGAGGAAGGTATCGAGTTACTGCTGTACTGCAACTGGGAAAATCCGCATTTCGCACGTGCTCCACTCGTATGGAATAGTAGCTTATGTCGAAAGGCTGGTTTTAGTATAATGCGGCATTCGCAGCATACCCTCACTGGCGCCGAGCCGTTGAAGAAATTTTGGATAAATAAACGTGCAAGAAATAGTTCCGATACTAGCACGTCCATATTCTTGTTAAGGGTCATCAAAAAATTCCTTGTGTTGTAAATAATAAAGGGAATGCCCGATTATACTAAAGCCAGCTTACCGACAAAAACTACTATTCCATACGAACACAGAAATATAAATGTATCTAAAACTGAATAACTCAAATCAAATTGGATTGCATTTGCATAATATACCTAATATTGGAATCTGTTTTGATCGTAAAAAATACAACTTGCAGTCATTTAGATTATAGTTTTGAAAGAAATTGATTGCAATCGTAAATTATGTAAAAATTGTCAATAACAATCTGCCTAAAATTTATTTTCCCCATGTAACGGTTATAAAATACGTTAAATCCGCACTATCTGCATTAACAAAAAATATACATTGGAATATTTAAAATAAACCGATTCATATTTATTTACTAATAAGAATTGTTTCTTAATTGAAAGTATTTAATACTAATATAATGTAGTGGTTAATGTTTTAAAATGAATTCGCAATATGTCCGCAGCTCAGGTTGATTTAAAGAAATCCGTTTAAATTTTTCGAATTACATCTACTTGAATACAGGATAGGCAGGGTTGCATACAAATGGTAGTTCCGTAAATATTTAAAATATGTTAGTTCATTCAATATTTGCATCTGGGCCAATAAATAATAACAAATAAAGCCGAAAAAAACAAAGTTTCAATTAAAACGAGTTTTTATAACCCCCCATAAAATTCCGATTAATTTTAAATACGAAAATAACGATATTTTTTCATGGAGATTTATTTTTTTAATATACCTTGTTTATACCTACACAAAAACCGGATTAGCAAAAAACCGATTGGACTCAACATATATTTCTTTACAGCATTTATCCCCCTGTCTTTATAGCGCACTCGATAAAGTCTTATTCAAAAGTAAACAAAATTGCTATTTTTAAACGACATTTTTTTAATAAATAATTTGCGCGGTTGACCGAAATGGAAACAAACAATAATTGTAATTTATTATAACAATAATACGAATTTAAAACGGGCTGTATAAAGAAAACCAGCCTATTGTCACTTCACTTTCCAATGGTGCTGATTGCTGCAAGAATTATTTAGCGATTTAGAGCATAATCAACACAATATATGCACATAAATATGTATTTTTTCACAGATCTCAGGGTCAGCTTAGAAATACGTTACCAAAATTATATAAAATTTAAGTAGGAATTATTTTTATTTATAACGTAAAAGCGCTATCTGACCCAATCTGATAAGTATATTTCCCCTAAAGTTAACCCATTTTATTTAATTTGTCTCTCGTGAAAATATATATTTTATTTAAAATTTTCAGATATGTACATATATTTTAAATTTTTGCTTTAATTTTTGTCTCCTTTTAATATTTAATTAGATACCTTAAGATTAAAATAAGCTTAAAACGAAACAGCACAGCAACCCTTTTCTCTTCATCTTGAGAACACAAAACCCTCTTTTGTTAAAATTCGGCGCTGCACAAAATCCTGGCTTTTATATTTTCCAACAAAATACCACTTCGCAACCCTGGATTTTCACGAAGCGTTTCATTCGGGTCGTAGTTTGGCTACTTCGGGCCATTCGGTGTTGTATGCCATATTGGCTGCCATATTGTTCACACTGTCATCGCCATATTGAACACCCTGTCAACTATCTGTCAACCCTAAGATATCTCACTTGTATTCTTCCACAATGACCACAGCTCCGTGCTGACTGTCTCGTATATCTCTGAGTCACTTCTGTTATAGCTGGTGTTCTTCGTGTTGCTGAGTTGTGTGGCTACATGTTGCGTTGCTATGGTGACGGTGTCGCAAAGGAGTGTTGATACGGTCTCCCGTGTTGGTTAGCCGTTTCGATGATGTTGCTGTAGTCGTTATTGTTGCCGGTGTAGTCGTTATTGTTGGTGTAGGGGTTTGTGTTCGTGTGGGCTAAATTCCGCGGATATTTAG
>NW_023473691.1:0-3691 GCF_013731165.1 Rhagoletis pomonella
TTGTAGTTTTTGCTTTTCCCACAATCGTTCGATGTGCGTTAAACCGAATGAAAGACAATACTCGACACAGTCTGAATATTAGTGAGATCTTTGACACACTCACTCATTTGCAACTACGAAGATAGCAACGGGAGCCAAAAAATGTGTTCTACAAGCGATCGAAAAAGATCGTAGTTGGATATATCACCGCTATGGTGGATTGGTTCAAAGCACTGATGGGCACTGCCTTGCCCGCGGGCAAAGCTCTCCTAAGCTTGCTAAACATTTTGTATAGGCGCGAGCGCATCGCTGGTTCAAAGTAATCGACTATATTTTTTTCCAAATCACCTCTGAATTTTTATTATATTTTTTTCAAGACATTGAAATAAGACGCCTGTCAAAAGCGCAGATCTTTATACTAAGATTAAATGCCGTTTTCTTAAGTATCCTTTAAAATTTATCTGCTTTTCAAACACATTTTTTCAAATCAAAATTTCTATTTAAGCGGCAGATAAATTTTAAAACGCGGTTGAGAAAACGGCCCTTGGAATTTCTATTTTTCACATAAATAATGAAGGAAAGAAATTATTTAACTTTTGAAATTTCATACATAACTCGTTTTAAGTCAACGCATCGGAATGGGCGATATTTAAATAATATTTATATTATAAATATATAAATATTATTTTTGGAGGAAATTAAAGGCTGTAAAAAAGTCACTTATGATTTTTCCAAGAATTCACTCCTCCAAAAGTTGTTCAAGTTTGAAGTCAACAATTTGTATATATTCAAGAAAATGCATAACACCGGCAACAAAAAAAAATGCCAAAAGTTAACGGAATTTAGTAGCCACTTCAAACATGTAGTTTTCAATACTGGAATTAAATTGGCTACAAAACTGCATACCCAAATTTTGATGAAACCTTTGTCGCCTTCGCCGGGGGCCCGAGAAATTGTTGTTAAACATAAGGCCCTCAAGTAGTTTAAAAGAGCTTCATAATTTCTGTATGTGTAATGTGTTCATACACATGTGTTCGGTGCCATTGTTTGGTATATGCCATTTCAGATTCTCTTTGTCCCAAAAAAAAAATGCACCAGCCTAGTTACACCTGTTGCTATAAGCCTTTAAAGCAAATGCTCTGCGCACAAATATCTACATAAAAATTATAAAGAGGGTAGGGTCCTTTTGCTTGCCTGCCTGTCACCACATTAACGCCTACCATCTCGTTAACTTCCCGCCTTTGTCCCTGCCATATGCTGCAATCGCTTCCCTCTTTTCTTTACTCGTACCGACCCTTTACTTTTAGATACAAATTCCAATCCTTGCATCTTGCATCTTCAATACAATTCCCTTCTTCCCTTATCACTTGCCGTTTGTCGCTTATGTAGGCATGTACATCAACACCACAAATGTGCCACTTGCTTGCCAATAAATTTCCCTCTTGATTACATAGATCGCCACTGCGCGCTCCTTCTGTTGCTTTGTATTGTTTCCACCTGTTGCTCAAATTGAGATTGTTGGCGCGCTGATTTGTTGTCGCGCATCCTTGCATATCCTTATTGCAGTACTGCAGCAGCAGTGACGGCCGCGGTTGCTTGGCCAAGTTGGCGACTTGATTTCCCTCGGCCGTTTTGTTGGTTGATGTCAACATTGTTGTTTGTGTGTGTGTGTATATATGTGAATGCATTTATTGTCATTTGTGGTATTCGATGTTTTGGGTTATTCAACTGGCAAGCGGCAAACAATTTACACCTTCTGCTGTGGTTTCATTTCAGTTGTTGTGGTTGCATTAAATCAATTTTCGGTCAGCGTTGCTTGTTAATACAATACAAGGAGGCAGTGGCTGGCAAATGAATTATTGCTAGGCAGGCGGCTATGCTCTTCCTGCTGTGTGAACATATGTTGTGCTTGTACCTTTGCAGTTTGGCGCGCATGTCTGAAATTCGAAGATATTTATTTGATGACCGACGAAATTCGGGATGCATTTTAGTGGCCACCGGTGTGGAAACTAGTTTTATTTTAAATTTAAATTAGTTATAAGTATGGATAAGCCTTCTATCGGGCATTGTAAGTATCCACAAGCGAATGCCCGGCATGCTTCACTGCGCCTTAAAAGTATTTTTGTGCTTTTACTCCCTCTCAAAACTCTTATGGCTTTATTCATAAAAAATTAAATAGATTTGAATCATAGTTGGTTGCCTCAGCGGAGCTCAGACGAGAAAGGTGTCCCAATTTGAGTTGAGCTAAGGGAACTCAGATTCCATAGTATCGATGTGAGCTGCTGAACCTCTTCCATACGAAGATGCTGGGTTCAACGAGTCCCATCGTATTGACGCAAACGACCGTCTCCGATCGAACGATCAATCCCACCTGGTGTACTGGTCCTTCAAACTTTCACACTGGCGGCGCTTTAAATTACCATAAAAAAATAGTGCAGCTGGATAGGACTGTATGGGTGGTCGACCGCGAGACAAACGAAGCATAAGAAATACCCTTGCTTGCAAATTGATCCAGTATTTTACATCTCACCTCAGAAGATGTAAAGGCAGAATTTCGGCACCTCCGTAAATTTTCATCTCCACCCTGCTTGATTTGTCGATCAATGTATACAATTCTTATTAAGAAAAATTAAAACTCATAACTCCGTATCAGATAAACGAAGCTTATAAAAACAAATCCCACCTGTCGCGTCGGCTCGGGTTTACCAGTCAATGACAAAAAGAACCCTGCTGGGGGGAAGCCTAAGGCCAAACCAGGGTCTGGCACCACCCCTATGTAATCGGATAAAGACTTCGTGACACCAAAAAGACCATGCCGAGCCCAGGAGCTCCAGTAGCATCCATGCCATCACATAACTTGGTGGTGCTGGCTTGATAGCCTCGAAAAGTAGGAAGCCTGCCATCATCGCTTATATTACAAAACTTGTCTAGATGATATCCCTACCCCAGTGACTTCTGTGGCCATGTCAAATCCCCTTTCCAAAGACCTCAAACCTGGGAGAGGTACTATCGAAACAGGAGACCATTCGTTAGGACAATTGAAGGGTCAAAAAGCATTAGGCAGGAGGATATAACTGTAGAGCCCTGGGCAGAATATTTCCTGGAGGATAAATGGGAAAAAGCAAAAGCTGGCCCCTATCGATAAAGGAGGGGCGATGAAATCACTTATCCGTGCTGCAAGTGATTCTTAGGCCACCGATAGCCTGATTTCGGGCACTCCTAAGACCTAGTAATCAAGAAGTTATGGGCGGTATACAGAACGGTCTGGGTCTGAGCGAAATCTTTCCTAAGAGATCAGAGATAGAGATTTGCAAACGAGGAAACGCCCAGGGGGGGAAGGTAACATTTCCATGGAAAGGGAGAATGCCTTTCAGCGATAAAACGGCTGCAAGTGGGGAGTTTAAAAACCCTTTACTGGGGTAGCGAGATGGTAATCAGAAAGTTGTAAGTGGTAAAGTGGTAAACTGAAAGATTCGCACAATGCGCTGACAAAAAGTGAGCGCAGCTCTATAAACTGAAAAATCTAGGGTTGGATGTCAGCAAACGGGACAAAATTCCCAATCATAATAATCAGCTCTTGCTGATTGGATGCTGTTTAAAGCTTGAACGAATAATAGTTTGAGAGACGCACACATCTAAGTTCCTGAGCTGTCATTTTATTTTTTATTTTTTGCTTCCTTTGAAAGGTGATCACGTGGTGTCATCTACTCCT
>NW_023473692.1:0-3691 GCF_013731165.1 Rhagoletis pomonella
ATTTATAACATTCTTATTTTTCGTCTAAAAGTTATTGTAAATATCAATTTTGAGTTAATAATCTTCAGTAGTTACTAAAATATCGCAGTTTTCGTATTTCTGAAAATTACCGTTATATGGGAGGTAGGCGAGGTTATTGTCCGATTTTGCGCATTTTCCATACCATCCGTCCTACGCCCGAAAGAAGTACACGTACCAAGTTTCGTTACGATATCTTAATTTTTACTCGAGTTATCGTGTGCACAGGCGGACGGACAGACGGACGGACGGACGGACAGACAGTCACCGCTTAATCGATTTCTCTTTTCATCCTGATCATTTATGTATACATTTGTCTATATCTATCTCGATTCGTTTTGCCTGTTACAAACAACCGTTATGTGAACAAAGTTATAATACCCTTGTGCACAAGTGCGCTCGGGTTTAAAAAGTAACAAGTAAGAAAGTCTAAGTTCGGGCGGAGCCGAACATTAAATACCCGGCGCAAGTATTAAATATATGTTTTCCACCTTTCCGAAAGCTACCGCTACATGATAAGCCGGGGTGTATAAATATTAAGAATATTGAAATTTCAAGAATTTCTGAAATTTACCGTTATATGAAAAGCGGCCGTAATTTTAGTCCGATTTCAACAATTTTCAACGGTTTGCTTTTATGTGGCAAGCACAATAACCATACCGAGTTTGGTACAAATTGCTAAAACGGTTAGCGAGATACATATATGTGGTCATAAGTTAGCTTTATTATTAACTGATTTATCGTGGATTTCGTATTTCTCTAAATTACCGTTGTATGGGATGTGGGCGTGGTTATTGTCAGATTTTAAAAATTTTCGGCCGTTCGGCTGTGCCAGGGCCAACAACTGTGCAAAGTTTGGAAGAAATGTGTGCAGCGGTTACCAAGATATACACATGTAACCATAAATTTTTAATATTCTTATTTTTCGTCTAACAATCATTGTAAATATCAATTTTTAGTGAATTATCTTCAGTAGTTACTAAAATATCGCAGTTTTCGTATTTCTGAAAATTACCGTTATATGAAAGGTAGGCGTCGTTATTGTCCGATTTCGCGCATTTTCAATACCGTCCGTCCTATGCCCAAAGGAAGTGCACGTACCAAGTTTCATAAAGATATCTAAATTTTTACTCGAGTTATCGTGTGCACAGACGGACGAACGGACAGACAGTCACCGCTTAATCGATTTCTCTTTTCATTCTGATCATTTATGTATACATTTGTCTATATCTATCTCGATTCCTTTTGCCTGTTACAGACAACCGTTATGTGAATAAAGTTATAATACCCTTGTGCACAAGTGCGCTCGGGTATAAAAAGAACAAGAATGTTCTAAGCAAAAATAAAGTAAAAAGAGCCGCACTTTGCTAAGCAAAGAGCCGAATTTGGCTCAAAGAGCCACGTTTTCCCACCGTTGACATAGACATAGTGCAGCGAATTAAAATTCAGGGGCTCCGCTGTCTTGGCCATGTCGTTCGAATGGACATAAACGCTCCTACTTCGAAAGTATTTAACGCGGGCCGCGATCCTGGTAACAAAGGAAGAGGAAGGTCTCCTCTGCGTTGGAAAGACCAGGTGGAGAAGGACTTTGCATCATTTAGTATTTCCAATTGTTTTGGACTCGGCGAAAATCACCTAGGCGGTTACAGCGCCAATAAAAAAGAAGAAGGGAGACACCTACGGCAGACTTTCCAAGGATGGTTATAGGCTGATAATAATTTCGACACATCAAGGAAGCATGGCATCTCAATCCAATTTTTCATACCGCATATCTCTGGAAGTATTTGTGGTAGAGTCGTAAAGCTTGGTATGGAAACATTTGAAATCAATCTCATACTCATGGAGAAAAGTGGGCCTATTGGAAAAAGGGGCGTGGTGCCTTCCAAAACTATTGAAACTTTTACCTATTTGTAAATACATACATATGTATATAATTCTTCGGTAATGAAATTTTGTATGTGTTTGAGTGGGCCCCCTTTATAGTTTAGGTTCACAACTTAAAACGCCAGGTGACGGTGCAGTCGAATTATACCTAAAAATCGTATTTACGATCCGATTTGGCTCATATTCGAGATATATGGATATTGGTAACGGTAGGGGCAATGCTATTGCAAAAAAAAAAACGCAAGGTGACGCTGGAAAAAAAGCAGTACATGACATAAAAAAGGAGTACAATTTTTATTTTTTTTTTAATTTTTTGTGCAATTTATTGTTACAAATTCCCATTAATTAGGTACAAACAAAGATATCTTAGAAACCGTTTTCAAAGCCACAATAAATGTCAAAAAATAAATAACTAAATGGGTTGGTTTTCCAATAGGGGCGGTTGTTAAAGAGATGGTGATCGAAGGGGTAGTGGACGTGGCACCTTTTCCGACCTTTTTGGAGAGGACATGAACCGCCATTGACAAAAATGTTACTCCCCACCACCTAGTGAAAATTGTGATTATTGGCGATTTTTCTAAAGGGTCCCTAGGGATCCATATGGCGCCTAGGTGGGGGTTGGAGGTGCCACGCCCACGCCCCCCTTCGCCCACCGCCTCTTCAACTAAATTCTACAAAAGAATTCCAAACTCTTCCTAAATGTGTGGCCATTTTTTTTAATTTAAGCCTTACAATTAATTTAATATTTGTCTGATTTTTATACCCGAGCGCCCTGCACCTACCTTGCTAAGGCTATGCTTACACCTTTTCACTGTCACACTTAACTTGGCTTACTAATTAGTGTTTGCCAAAATATGGATGGCAAAGTACAGGGTGTAAAATATTAACTGTTGCACAGGTTTTTTGAAAAATAAAAGGGTTCTTTATAGATTTTGTGTAACAAAGTATTTTTTGTTAACTTTTGTAAATATTTTACTTTAATTTTATTAATTGGCTTTAAAATTTTAATTCTTATTTGCATTTGCCAGCTTTGTGAGATCAGTACATGAGGCACGCACCTCTTTTTAAGGTGTGTTTTTTCTTAGATTTAGTATAAAAAAAGAAAAAAACCTGTATAGGGTTGGTCGAAGTCCTAGTCACCAGTTCCGAGTCTTTTCGATTGCTGAGTATGAGGCCTTATGTTGAACAAAAGACGGAGTATAAAGGACCCAAATGGGGAAATTAGCCTATGGTTACAGAAGATATGTAATAAAGTAACCGACGAAGACTGGCGTGTGCCGCTTGCGCTTTTCTCCCAACCCACCTGGTAAACCCAAATGAAGGTTGAATTTAAAAACTGTACAATAACTACTTTTTTTATTTGCGCTTTTCTCTCAAAGTGTTTACCGCCAGTAAACCCAAATGAAGGTTAAAATTTAAAAACAAATAAATAAAATTTAAGTAAAATCTGTGGATAATTAACAACAAAGTACTTTTTTTCGCAAAATCTATAAAGGCCCCTTTTATTAAAAAAAAAACTGTGCAACAGTTATTATTTTACATCCTGTATATGATAAAATATTAGTAGCTGGAAAAAGGAGTACAAAAGAAGTACAAAACTAATAAAGCAGTACATTTCCAGATATTTTTTTTTTTGGGAGTACAAGGGAGTACATTGCAATAAAAAGGAGTACGTTTAGTCCCAAAAACAGTACGTCTGGCAACCCTACCTACAAATACAATTGTAAGATATTTAAGGTATTTAGTCTGAAATAAGTCTATGTATATTGGATTTCTATGGACCAAAGAT
>NW_023473693.1:0-3690 GCF_013731165.1 Rhagoletis pomonella
AAATTACCTTTTACAACCACAATACAAGCAGCTATCAAGACCGAATCTTCTTCTTCTTCTTTTTTGGCGCTGTAACCGCCTAAGCGATTTTGGCCGAGTTCAGCAAAGCACGCCAGTCGTTTCTCCTCTGTGCCAACTGACGCCAATTGGAAACGCCAAGTGAAGCCAAGTCCTTCTCCACCTGATCTTTCCATCGCAGTGGGGGTCTCCCTCTTCCTCTGCTACCACCAGCGGGTTCCGAGTTGAATACTTTCAGAGCTGGAGCGTCGGTGTCCATTCGAACGACATGACCAAGCCAGCGGAGCCGCTGTATTTTAATTCGCTGCACTATGTCCATATCGTTGTAAAGCTCATACAGCTCATCGTTCCATCGTCTGCGGTACTCGCCGTCGCCAACGCGTAAAGGACCGTAAATCTTCCGCAAAATCTTTCTCTCAAACACCCCAAGAGCCGCCTCATCGGATGTTGTCATTGTCCATGCTTCTGCGCCATATACCAGCACGGGCATGATGAGTGACTTATAGAGCGTGGTTTTCGTACGTCGAGAGAGGACTTTACTCCTGAATTGCCTACTCAGTCCAAAGTAGCACTTGTTGGCAAGAGTGATTCTACGTTGGATTTCAATGCTTTCAATTTCAAGACCGAATCGGAAGACCCTATATGGACAAAACAATACCCATATCCCATGTCCGATCACGACTTTGTCAAGAAAGAAATTGAGAAACTCTTAAACGACGGTATAATACAACCAAGCAAAAGCCCATATAATTCACCTATATGGACTGTACCAAAAAAGGGCACCGATGACCAAGGCAAGCCCAAACGGAGAATGGTTGTTGACTTCCAAAAGATAAATTCTCATACGATTACTGACAGATATCCAATTCCAGATATTAATATGACAATACAAAACCTCGGAAAAGCCAAGATTTTTTCCACAATAGATTTAGAATCAGGGTTTCACCAGATTTTAATTAAAGAACCTGATCGAGGAAAGACAGCATTCTCTGTCAACGGCGCAAAGTATGAATTTATCAGAATGCCATTCGGGTTAAAGAATGCACCCTCCATATTTCAACGATGCGTTGACGACATCCTTAGAGTGTATATCGGAAAGTTCGCGTATGTTTATATTGATGACGTACTAATTTATTCATCTACACCAGAAGAACATATGGAACACATCCGGATTATAATTAACGCACTCCATAATGCTAACATGAAAATTTCTGACGAAAAGTCAAATTTTTTCCAAGATTCAGTTGAATACCTTGGACACATTATAAAACATAATAGAATTACGGTAGACCCAAAAAAAATCGAAACTATAAAGAAATACCCAAAACCAAAAAATTTGAAAGAATTGAGATCTTTCCTAGGACTTGCTAGTTACTACAGGAAGTTTATAAGGGATTTTGCTAAAATCACGAAACCTTTAACGATTAATTTGAGAGGAGAATTAGGAATGGTATCAAAAAATCAAAGTGCTAAAATACCAATACAATTAGATACAGCAGCCGAAGAAGCCTTGGAAAAAATAAAAAACGCTCTACAAGAGCAAGTTGAACTTTTCCAGCCTGATTTCTCTAAACCATTTAGTCTAACAACCGATGCTAGTAATTTCGCTATCGGGGCAGTTCTGTCACAAAATCGTCACCCGATCGCATTCATTTCACGCACTCTAAGTGAAACAGAACAAAACTATAGTACCAATGAAAAAGAACTACTAGCAATCGTTTGGTCCTTGCAAAAACTTAGAAATTATTTGTATGGTGTGGCAAACTTGACAATTTACACGGACCACCAATCGCTAATATTTTCAATTTCCGAAAAAAATCCGAATGCGAAATTAAAGCGTTGGAAAAACCTAATTGAAGAATACGGTGCCAAACTTGTATATAAACCTGGACACCAGAATGTCGTTGCAGATGCGCTTTCGCGACAACAAATAAATACTTCAACGAATTGTTCCGACCATTCGCAACAAAGTTCCCCTGTAGAAATTATGAAGAAAGTTAAACAACCACTTAACGCTTTCAGAAATCAAATAATTGTGTTACAAGATAATGAAAGGAATGAAGTCCTCAGTCAAACAATATTTCCTGGTCGGTTTAGACATACAATATTTTATAGAGAAACCCCGGACTTACTATCTAAACTTAAAGATGTAGTTAATCCAAAAGTTACTAATGCGATAAAGATAGATGAGGAAATACTGTTTCACCTAAAACAAGAAATTAGCTCCGCCTTCCCAAATTATAATCTAGTGCTAGCCCAAAATAAGTTAAACGACGTAACTTCTCCAAACGAACAAAGAGAAATTGTCACACAAACACATAAACGTGCACATAGGAACTACAAAAATAACACGCAAGAAATATTGTTGATTCATTACTGGCCCAATATGTCTACAGCACAAATACGAAAGGCAACCAAATAAACAACCTATTGGAAAAACTCCAATACCAACAAAAGTAGGAGAGTACATACAGATGGATATTTTCCATATTAATAATAAACAATACCTTAGTTCTACAGATAGATATTCCAAATACTGCTTCTTACGAAAATTGGACACAAAGACAAACTGCCACGAATACATAGAAGAAGTACTCACACAAGTCTACCCAAATGCCAAGTACCTCATGACTGATAACGAAAGTATATTTAAGAGCAACATAACGAAATTCTTGTACAGCCGGCTACAAATAACACACTCAGTTACGCCTGTACATCATTCAACATCAAACGCTCAAGTTGAACCGATACATAGCACTCTAATTGAACTTTGCCAAAGTTTAGCTGCAGAAAATAATACTGCTCTCGGTGACGAATTATTCAACGCAGTTCGCCAATACAATAGGACGATACACTCCACAACAGGATATAAACCCGAAGAGGTTTTTTACAACCGAGACAAATATCCTAATATCAAGGACATACTTGTGGATAAACAAGAGAGACTACTCAGGCACCATAATAAAAAAAGGAAAACCATTATATACAAACCAGGTGATATAATTTATAGTCGAACAGATCGGCGTAATAAACTTGCAACTAAGTACAATAAACATAAAGTAAAAGGAGATCGTGGGGACACAATCCTAACAGCGAGGGGAAAATCATACACAAGGATAGTATAAGGAAAACTAGCACACCATGCAACGAATAGGCTTCTTAATTTTAGTAATAGTTACTCACGGATTTTGCGATAAAATAACAGATTTGGCTGGTAAAAAATATGTTCTTACTGAACTAGATACTGTGTATACCTATGAGAGTTCATCATTTCTTTACCACGTGTCGAATTTATCCATAATATTAGAACCATATGAACGAATTGTGCGAAGCAAATATGAATCAACTCAAATCGATGAAAAAGATATAATAATTGATAAAATAGAAACTTTGAAATCACAATTAATACCATCCGAGTATCGTGCCAAACGTGGCCTCAATTTTTTAGGTTCCGCATTAAAATTTATAACAGGAATACCAGATCACGATGATCTTGTCGAAATTAAAACAGGAGTGAACCAGCTTATAGAAAATAATAACCAGCAAAGGAAAATAAATTCCCGCTTTGAAAAAATTTTAGCAAAATTAAATACAGAATCAATTTTTGATCAGTCAATACTTACAGAAGTATATAACGAACTAGTAACTATAACAAATACCATTAACTTCGCA
>NW_023473694.1:0-3689 GCF_013731165.1 Rhagoletis pomonella
TGGTGAGCTACAGCAACTTTGCAAATACACTTGAATTCGTGAATAGGCCCTCACAATCGCCCGATTTGAACCCGATCGAAAAATATTGCTCTGTCTAAAGTTCTGTAATTGCGTCGTTGCCCACCGATGCACATTAGGTCAAATGATTAATTTGGCTGTGCGAAAGTCCAATTTCGTAAACGCAATTTTACTTAATTTTTTGTTGTCATTCTGTAGGGAATACTCCAAAGTAACAAAAACTTTATTTTGTTTTTGTAAAAAAAAAACTCCGTTAGACAGCAATCAAACAAAGTTACACTTGTAAAACGTTATTGACACGTTGTTTGCGCAACAGCTTTATTTCTCAATTTCCAAATGCATTTTTTTTATAAAAGGCGAATAATTAAAGCAACATTTGAAATGGAAGACAACAATACAAGTGAGTACCTATATCCCAATCAAAAAAAAAGTAACTTTTTATCGTTCCTTTGCAAAAAAAAAATGATTTCCTTGCATAACCTCAAAAATTTTGTGAATAATTTCTATTTATGATTTCATGTAAGCTTTTACAATTTTGTTAACTTTCGGCAAACAATAATTAAAAAGAAATGGATAAATTAAGATGTAGAGAGTTGATTTTATTTTACTTAAGCCGCCGTTTTTAGCCGTTTTCAAGAAAAACTGGTTTTTCTAGGTTATCATGCTATTACAAAAGGCGAGTTGTTTGAAGTTTGGCTGCTTGGATGTTCCAAAAAAGAAAAGATTTCTTCGGTGGTCAACTATGTTGCAAAAAAAATTGGTGCTGATGATATATGTGAAAATTCCATGAAAGTCGTAGAAGAAAAAACGCGGCTTATTATTAGCAATTATTTATCAAACAAATACGAAAAATATGGAAAACAATTTGGAAAGGATGCTAAAAGATTTAGATCAGAAAATATCGCTTTTCTTGCAGATGAGGTTATTTTCGAATTGAAAAAGCCAGCTGTTCTGACCAGTTCTATGGTTGGTCGCCCAAGAGCTCAATTTTGCAACAAAAGTGAGTTTGGAAGAAGAAAAGAAGCAGCAGAACTACCAAAATCAACAAATTATGAAACGGAGTTACTAGCACGTGCAGCAGCAACTTCGGCTCGAAAAAAAGGAAACTTTGACATGGCTGTAGTTTTAAAAGAAAGCTTAGCAAGCCCAACCAGACCCTCAAAAATGAGAAAGGTATGTGCTGAGAGCAGTAATAAACAAATTTCCTTTTCGGCAGAGGAGGCATTAGCTTTTCTCTTGGAAAATAACTTTACAAAGGAGCAGTACAATGCAATACGTCGCGAAAGTAAACTAAGAAACTGCGATATTTATCCACATTATAACGAAATTGCAGCCGCCAAATTAAAATGTCGACCCAATGACGTAGAGGTAAGCGAAACCATGGTAAGAGCTCCTCTAAAATCGGTTATAGCCCACACTGCGAAAAGAATAGTTGAAATGCAAAGTGAGGTTATCGAAGCTGTTATGAAAAAAGAAAAAACTAATTTTGTGAAGTCTGAGCTAATATTAAGTTATGGGTTCGATAGTAGCACTGGTCAAGCACAATTCAAACAAGCTTTTACTGAGCCAAGCACCTCGCAATGTTGTGATGCATCGCTTTTCGCAACAACAATTATACCGTTAAGACTTGCGTTGCCGTGTGGAATGCTTATTTGGAGCAATCGTGCACCGCAATCCGTAAGATTCTGTCGGCCCATCAAATTGGAATACACTAAAGAATCAAAGGACACTGTCTTAAAAGAGCATTTGGACTTAAAAAACGAAATTGACGCTATAGAAAACATTGTTATAACAATTGGCGAAAAAAGAACAGTTGAAATTTCATTTAAATTATATTTAACCCTTATTGATGGAAAAGTGTTGAATATTTTGACAGGCACCTTGTCAAATCAGTCTTGTCCCATTTGCGGTGCTACGCCAAAAGACTTCCTGAACTTAACAGATTACACTTGCGAGAAATTTCGGGCAAAAGAGGCAAACTTAAAATACGGAATAAGTCCCCTTCATTGCTGGATCAGATTTTTCGAGTATATTTTGCATTTGGCCTACAAGTTGAAGACACAAAAATGGCAGATCAACACAAACACAAACGATTTGTCGCTAAAAGAAAGGAAAATATTCAAAGCGCTTTCTGGAGAGAGCTCGGTCTTCGGGTAGATATGCCAAAAGCTAGTGGCCTCGGTAGCACAAACGATGGCAACACTGCGCGTCGAGCTTTTACAAACCATGAAATCTTCTCTGATATTACTGGAGTCGACGCACACTTAATTTTCCGATTTAAAATTATATTGATTTGCTTATCGTGTCAGTTTTCCGTGGAGAAATTTCAAAAATTTTACTTTGCTACAGCTGAATTAATTCAAAAGTTGTATGCTTGGTTGCCCATGACGGCCACCGTCCATAAAGTTCTAATACATTCAAAGGAGATCATTGACAATACTGTGCTACCATTAGGTTTCTTTGGCGAAGCTGCCGCTGAATCACGACATAAAATATATAAGTCGGACAGATTACATCATGCACGTAGAAATAGCCGCGCTAATAATCTGCAGGATATTTTTAACAGAGCTGCTGATACATCAGATCCACTTATTTCTACAAAATATTTAAGCAGACGCATTCAACAACATAAGTCTTTGCAACTTCCACCTGAAGTTATCGAAATGATAAGTTCGTTTGATTTAGCGGAAGAAATTGATAAAGATGATGCAGGCGACGAAACGGAGATTTTTTCACTTTCTTCCTTTGATGCTTTAAATAATTTATGTTTAGAAAACGAATTACACGTAAATGGAAACTAAATAAAAATAAAAAAACTCAATATATATTTTTTGTAGGTTGGGGGCTTGGTGTGGGTCCAGTATGGTAAGAAAATAACTTGTGTCAAAAACCAAGCTAATTGGACAATGTTTTCGAGAACTAACTACTTAAACACATATATATGTATACTTAACATTTCAACATAACACAAATTAGCCGAAAAAGTCGGTTTTAAGAATGTCAGATCATGTTTTAACATTTTATTCACTGAATTGACACTTTCTCTAACGATTGCCATCCTTTGTCATTAAAAACATGCCATATTTTAGCTGATATTAATTTCGCACAGCAAAAGTAATCATTTGACCTAATGTGCGATGTAACAATTGTCCCGGTAAAGAAATAATGAAATAACTTTTTATTAATTTTAACCAAGGCATTTTAACTTTAATGATAATTGCTCGCTGGATTAAGGCGCCTTTACACGGGTCGATTTTCTAGTAGATTTTTGTCGTTCAACCAAAATCGACCCGTGTAAATGACATCTCAACCACTAGCTGGTCGATTTTCCAGTCTACAGATATCGACCCTTGTAAGGCCGCTTTAGCTCCTTATTTGTACAAGGATACGAGGAGAAATGAATTGTTTTTTATAAAGATAAGAAATGCACATCTACTACGAATACTTGATATTTACTTCCATTTTTGTAGTCCGTACCCAGTAAAGAGCGCTCGGTGAAGGTCAGCTAGTGATCAAATTTACCAACAGGGCTGCCAAACATACATAGCTATGAAGTGCCATATTGAGGATAAAAAAGTGCTAAAACGTGCCAAATAGAAAATTAAAAGTCCCAAAAAAGGTGTAATTCTCTTTAGTTCTTCCCATTAGCATTAAAATTAGACAAATTAAAA
>NW_023473695.1:0-3689 GCF_013731165.1 Rhagoletis pomonella
TTTTAGAAATTCTTATTAAAAAGTCTGCGATTTTGCAGAAACTTTGCAGATTTTTCTTAATTTTCGTTCACAGCTTCTTTCTTGGACTTAAATTGGGTTTGCTGTGATATAAGCCATATTTTAATACAAAATAAAAATTTTAGCATGTGGGTATTATTATTATTATTATTTAGTGCCGATATGAATATCAGAACTAATAGTTAATATGAGCATCGGCTACCGGGGCCATCAGCATGTGGGTAAAACATTGCGAATATTAGTTGTGTTTTTTTACAAATTATCCAGTAACTTGCCAGTAACTCCCCAGTAACTTTATTTCTAAGAATTCGCTCTCATAGAAAAAATTTGCAAAAAAGTACGCAAACGCTTTTCCAGTAATAATTTGCAAGTTTCATGAACAGCTGATAAATTGGTTGTTTATTCGCAGCATATTCCCAATAAAACGATATGTTTTATATTTAAATACGTTTGTTTTGAAAATTTCCACAATAAAAATCCACAAACAGTTTCCTTATTAGTTTAAATTTCATACAGCAACATGCGATCAGCTGTTTTTCGTACTGGCAAATTCAAGGCGTATTTAACAAGGTGGTGTTGGCCGTATATAAGTAAAAAATTACACTAACAAATTATACGCTGATGTCCATACTGTCATTGGTATGAGTTACAACAAACACATCATTTTGACGTAATGGCCTCCACGGCGAAAAACTCAGCTGTCGCCCCAACACCACCTTGTTTAATACACCTTGGGCAAATTCTTACAAGTAAAAATTTATCCAGTAAAATCCAGTAAAAACTTGCAACTTCAGCAGTCATTTTTCGCTCTCTCAATTTCCCCTACTTTGCAAGTTTTTGCGTACGAAAACGCCAAAACATGAAAATTCGTAAAAACTTTTACTGGATTTTACTGGAAATGAGTAAAAAAACGCAACTATTAACAAAAAAAAACGTACGCTCATTTTGTGAGTAACAGTATATAGTATAATCAAACATAGTATAGATTTATAGACGTACAAACAACGTGTATTAAATGTTAAATACATTTTGCTTACAAATAGAATGTTAAAACTTAGAAAAATGGACTTAAAGGTATCCAACTGGAAAACGTGGGCAGCAGCGAAAGGCGATGTCTTACCCATGGAACTTAGACTTGACATTAAAAATACCAATTGTTAACTGGTGAAGTGCGCATTTATCTGCACGCTAATGATTTGATTCCGTGAACAAAATTTAGCATAACCATCTATGTAATAGATATATATGTATTTATATACTTTTGTCACCCACGAATGATAGAATACTTCGCTACATCGTGTTTGTCACCGGCATAAATCCTAAATAATAAACTAAACAAATTTGAACGAAGTAATGCGGATTCTCACAACAAACACACCAATCTTGATCTTGATGCACAAATATTTTAGGAACGTTCAGATTCCAACAAGTATTTTGAGATAAAAAAATTTCAATTCACAATTATTTTTTCCGTTTTTCTCTCGAATTATTATCCCTTCGTTTCGCTTTTTTTATTTGTTGGTTTTTAACAAGGCGAATTCATACAAGGGGGTGTTGCAGAGTCTGTGTTTATACACGGAAACTTTTGTCGACGCGATTTTTGATATGCCCTTTCGGTGTTTAAAGCGGAAATTAGTCAAGAACGTAAACCTACCGGTACGTAAACCCGAGTCAGCTGACACGATCTGTCTTACCAGAGCGCCATGTAAATGAAAACTCAACTCCGCAGAATTTTTCTTTAGTTCTACCCCGTAGCGCAGAGATCTGCGGAATTTGGATTTTTCGGTGTCAGCTGATTTCAGATGGTTGCCACGTCGTCAGTTTTGCAATTTTTTTTTCCTATTCAAAATACGTTTAAAATATTTGAAATTTACTATTAAATAAGGCTTTTTGTTGAAAACTAAGTAGTATATATTTAGCTACGAGCTATTATAGCACGAAAAATTGTAGTTGAAAAGGTAAGTTTATGAAAAGGAATTGATGAGTGGCAACACTGTAATAAGAAACACTGAGGGCTCTAGTTATCGAAAAAATTCTGCATACACATACTGCGTTTAAGTATAAGTTCTGCGTTCTTGACTAAGTTCACCTTTACACACGGCGATTTTTTTTTGTATGCAATTATTTTTCCTACCAAAGGCGTCTAAAACGTACAAAATGTTTTTAAGTTTTCAATTTATTTCAATATCAAGTTACTTCTTTCGTTCCCTTAAAACCCTTCAAATCCCGGAACCCACGACAGCGTTACGCTATTGTGGACTCCCAGGTAGTTCCAAATAGTTTCACAGTTGTTCACAAACCTTGATGCCGTTTTAAAATAGTCTTACCGCCCTATTCCCACAACCAAAATTCATCATATGACTATTGTCAGAATTACTGCGCCTAAAATACAATATAAACATTGTTTCGCCGTTGTCACTTACTCAGTAGGTCATAACAATAAAACTGACAATTGTCATACGACAGCAGCAGCGGCGCAGTAGTAAAGGGCGCTGAGTTTTGTCAATGGTGTGGGAATAGGGCGGTAAGGCCTTTAACCCTGCCTGACTATCTGAAATAATATTTATTCTGGCCACATTTTCTCTTCTACGAAGACTTCCGCCTGGAATATCGTTAGGTACAAGCATGATAAAAGCCAAGGCGAATTAATATAAGGTGATAGCAGGAGTACAAAAACAAAAATTAAAATGTATTTTGTTTTTGCTTTGGCGGCATGAACTGTCATAATCTGTAAGAGTGTGTGTAGAAATTCAAACAAAATTTTTCAATTTGATATCAGAAGCCGTGCGGCGAAATACATACACAAAATCAGCTGAGCTAGTAACACCACCTTATATAAATTCGCCTTGATAAAAGCATTAGAAGGTAAAATCATTCTCACAATTCGTCGGCCATGATTTTTTTGACGTTTGCAAGCATTTTAAAATCATATAAAATTGAAAATAAAAAAATTAAATTGTTTACAATTGTTGTTTGAGATCAAAAATTAGAATGTGTGTGTGAGCTTGAGTTCGAATTTTATAATTATATTGCTGGCCATGATAAAAACATTACAAGCTAAAATCATTGAGAGGCAGTCTGACGTTTGCCAGCAATATAATTTTAAAAATCGAACTCAAGCTCACACACGCATTCTCACTTTTAATCTCAAACAACAACAATTGTGAACAATTTCATTTGTTTATTTTCAATTTTATATTGTTTTTATCATGATTGGTGACAAACGTCAGCCTGGCTTTCAATGATTTTACCTTGTAATGCTTTTATCATGGGTACAAGCATGAATGATAGAATACATCGCTGCACGGTGGGAATACATTTTGGCTTGTTGTAAACACCGTATAAAATATACGACCGTCAAATTTATGAATGGCAAATCTCGACGGTTGGCAGTAGTGCTTGGGACGAATGTCAAAGGAAGGCACAACAAATTCTTTCTTTCTTCTATTGACCGTCGAAAAGTTCAGTCATGGCGTAAGTTTAACGATTTTAGATTATATATATTAATCCTAAGATTTTAAAGCAATCCTAAACATTGATTTAATAAGTTTTGTAATTTATTACTTGTGAATGCTTTCTTTAGCACAATCGAGTAGTATTTATATGCAATCTTAAACCAGCTCGATGGATTTATCAATATCCTATAGAAGTTTGGAAAAGATTGCTACATT
>NW_023473696.1:0-625 GCF_013731165.1 Rhagoletis pomonella
AAAATAAGTAAACAAATAAATATTTGGTGCTAAAATATTTTTCTAAGTGTTTGGCCGAACTTCTGCTCAAACTTGAGGCATGAGTTCTGATTTTATAAGAAGAGTTTTCAGGGCAGAAATATACTCGAAGGTTTGCCATTGCGTGCCGAAGGACGACTGCTATTTTGGGTTATGATCTGACCAGGTATTTAACCATGGTCCTATGGAGTGGAAGTACGCACATGTAATCACTCTGCTACGGCGGCCGCCGTAAGTACATGCTATACATATCGTCGTTTAAAGTACAAAACCGCGTATCAAGAAAATGCAAAACCGCGTAATTGCATAAATTATTTTCTAGAGAGTAAAGTCACCCATATTTCAAAATGGTTATCTTTTTTATAAAGCAAACGTATTTCTGGCTAGCATATTTCAGGACGAATGGATAAGAATTGAGCCAAGAGCTTTTGTGAGCAAATCCAATTTTTGGCAGCCAATGTCAGTCACACGGTTTTGCAGAATGACGATACGCGGTTTTGTACTTTAAACGACGATATATATGTACACATATTAGATTATTTATTCTCAAAATGCATGAAAACTATAGTATGCTTGCAAACAATTAATAACATTTTGTGATAAACAG
>NW_023473696.1:635-3688 GCF_013731165.1 Rhagoletis pomonella
AAAGATATTTATACTTGGCAACTCTTGGACTTTTCTTCATTTGTAACAAATGACAGATGTATACAAAATAAAAAAAATAATTGTATTTTTCAAATTTAAAGCAAACGGTCGTTCTTTACCAAAAAGTGTAGTTAGGGATCGAATTGCGCATATTTTTTTTACAATATCAAGTGCCCACAAGAAGTGTTAAACCCATAAATAGCTTAAAAAACGCTTTCGAAAATTCGAAACGAGAGTGAAGTGCAGTGTTCAATTGTGATCGAAATTGCAGGCAAAATTTGTGCGTATGTAATTAATGTTTTACTTATTTGAAGAAATGTTGCCCCTTGTCATTAAAAATAAGCAAACCAAGACCCCCGCGTCCCACTGGTTACATAATACTTGAATAGCCCCTTAATTAACATGTGTTTGTTTTGAGAACGCACGGCCAGTTAAACAGGCATGTCTGAATCGATTTCCTTCATCATTCTTAGCTATTTGATGTGCATTTTTATTGTTATGTGTTGCAAACAGACATTTTAGGAACTAAATGGGTTCTAATCTATGTACTCAAGCGCACTTATTTTTAACAGTTTCCAGTTTATGTAATATTAATCAAAACAGCTTTTATTTATTTTATGTATTATGTGATTTCTGGAAGCGTTGAATACAAAAAAGGGCTGTGACTGGGTTTATGTAATTTGAAATTGTGTTGATGATTACTAATAATAATAGAACGGCGCTTATATATCGACACAACTAAAAATTTCATATATTTCAGTAGAGCCAATTTGAGATTTTTTGTTTCGTAATTTAGCAATAATATGTCTTGGAACGTAATTATTCCGGATTATATGCAGTCATACTGTAAGCTTTCAAATTATGTATTTTTCTAAACCTGAAATTTTGAATTGCGCCGTTATTGCAGAGGACCATCGACATATGTTAGTGTTTGGCCGAGCTACTCCTCCGATTGTGGCATGCGCCTTGATGTTGTCGCACAAAGGGAAGGGACCTACAGTTTTACGCCGACTCCTGCCAAGGGCCGACCACTATTACAAAAAACCTTTTCTTTTTTTTGTTGGCCGGAAATGGGCTCGGACGCTCACCCTGCGGAATGGTAGTGCGCACTTCTAACCACTACACCACAGCGATCGCCTAATTAATTTTAATCATTAATCGCGATTAAACATTTAGTCGTTAATTTTTTGTCATTCATAGACTAACATTTTGTCGACAATACTCGCATAAGATAGTCACAAATTTTCACAAAAGAGAAAAGTGATTTTGGTTGATTGACGTCTTGACTGAACTTACTAATTCGGAATTTTTACTATTACTTATAGAGTAGGCTATTCATAAAGTCTGGGTAATGAAATAAGAATTTTTCTATTTTATGTTCCATAAATATAAGGAGACTTTTATTGTTTAATTTATTTTTTGCACATAAACTTGTATCTTGAACTTCTTTTTCCAAAAAGTGAGGATGTCAAAATTTCAATAGATATCGGATGTACGGTAATTTTCCAAAGAGATCTCCTATTAGATAAGTTCATGAAAATTGTTCCAAACGAAAACTTAAAATTGATAAAAAAAAATAATAACTAAATTTAACTAATTTATATTAGAGGTTTGAAGTTTATCCCACTGTGAGTATGAAATCTTCAGCTATGTGTTTCCATTGTCACTTTTTCGTAGCCATATCAACAGCCTGACAATTAAGAAGATTGTGACGTTTCATGCTACCATACGCAATATCTTAAATCCTTCAAATTTTATTATTAACCTTTTGTTTGTTAAAAACATTTTCTTCTTAGATTCGAAACTTGATCAAGCAAAATTGCCTTTGTTTTTGACTAAGAGATGCTCAATAAGCTCAGAATTGTAGTTCTCATTTGCATACATAACAATAAATTATTAATTTTTGTTTCACACGAACTCCAATATTGAATAGTAAAATATATTTTAATCTTACCCAAATAAACAACGATTTAGTTCAATCGTCAACCACATATAGAGTATAGGGTGGTAATGTGTTAAAGTTTTAAAGTTTTTAAACGTAAAATGATGGCTAATACCTTTTTAAGCGTTTTGTAATTTAACCAAAACTCATTAGCATCCACTCAAGCAAGGAATTATTTACTTTTCAACATGCATTTTGTTTACAATTTGGTTGTCAAACACACTACATCGGATCTTTTGACACATTTACCAGAATTTACCACCAGGTAGCTTCTGACAAAGAGATGACCTTACTTACTCTCTTATTTGTCCTCTCAGTTGCCAGAAAACCATGTACGATTTCCGGTAAAATCTGGAAATTCTGCTAAAAAATGTTAATTTCGGACTCATGCGGGTTTACAACTAAATAATATTGGGAATACTTTTGAGGTGTTTGAAGAGGGTTGCGACCTGTTTGAAACTAAATTTATTTATAATAATCATATTTTGGCCTTGACACTTTTGCTAAGTTTTGGCCGAGCTTCTCCTCCGATTTGTAGCGGGCGCCTTTGCTGTCACACAAACGGGAGGGACCTACAAACTTACGCCGACGCCGAACGGCGATACAATTTTTATGATGAGCTATTTTTTTATTAAAGACACTAAGATTTTTAAAATATTTTCACTAAAATTTTATCAACCTAAAGCTTATGCGAAGTAGTTATCTAATTTAATGTAAATTTTAAACATTTTCAAGATAAAACATGAATTATATTTAAAACGTAAATGTTAATACAACTGTTTTATATATAATCCCAAACATATGATATAAAATCCCCTCTACCATAAAACTTAAATTGGGTAACGCCGGTTTGAATTTTTACAATTGAGCAATTGTCAAAAATCTTCATTTTTATCAAAAAGTTATTTACCAGGGTGGCTTTGAACCAATGATTGGTACTGAGTTAAAGAATGCACACACATAAAAGATTGCAGCCTTTTCAATACTCATTCAGTGTTAAACCTTTTTTTGATTGGGCATTGGTTTTTTCAATCTTGCTATGAATATGTTGATGTGTGAATTCATAACTGCTTTGAGAGAATGGAAAATTCAAAAATTTTAAACCTCAATC
>NW_023473697.1:0-3688 GCF_013731165.1 Rhagoletis pomonella
ATTTTGGCTTCAATTCATCAATTAGTGTCCATCAATACTTTACTTTCCAATTTAATTTTGAAAAGCATTCCCAACACCCCCCTCATGCCCGTTATCATCTTGTCGACCTTGGGCCTTGGGTGAGATTTGTAAAGACTGTTTCGTTGTTTTACACATACATTGCATATATACATACATACATATACTAAATATGTATGTATTTTTATGTGTTCGCAATAGCATGTGCAAAGATTTAAATATTTAGAGTTCTATTACACATACATATACAATGTACATTCATACATTGCACATACAATTTTTTAAGAATTATGTTTGTCACGTTTCTATGTTTGTACAACAACATTTGACTACGCTATTATAATTACCTTCGATTGTATTTTAAACAAGCGAAGCAGACATGAAGAACGTGCCCATTCTACCAGTGTTGTCACTGCCATTATCGCAGTTTGGATTCTTACTTAAGTAGTTTAGACAAATTTTAAGTTTTTGGAAATGTCGACGTTTATCTGAATGGGCGTCTATTTCCATATGCTGCTGGAAGTTAGGCGACATTTCATAATGGAAGTAAGTTCACTCCGGGCCTTTCGTAGTATTGAAAATGTGTGAACCAATTACCAATTTACTGTTCTCTAAAATTACTTTATATTCAGTAAAATGTAAGCGTCTTGCAGTATTAAATTTTTAACTGACTTCACAAAAAAGGGAAGGTTATCAATTCGTGGGAATATAGTATATTTTTATATGTATGTTACCGCATAACTTTGGACCAGAGTTGTGAAAAATGCATTAATGGTATTTAAAGCAATCATGTTAATGTAAAAAATTAATGCATTAATTTATGAAATTTAATGCAAATGAATATTTCAATGCATTAATTCTGAAAAATGTAATACCAATGAAATTTTTTTTCATTAAATTATCCAAGCTAATGCGAATGAAAAAATTGTAATGCGCTAAAATGTTTAATACTTTTGCTCGTTTGCATTATTAAAAACCATTAATTTTTTTTATAGTAAAATATAAATAACCTCTTTTGGAAGGACTTGGAATAATTACTAATAGTTTTTTAAGCTTCATTTTATTATGTGTATTTGTAGAAAAATTCTTCTAAACATTGTTAGATGTTTTATGAAAATGAAAGCCAATGTGCATGCAACGTAGAGTGCTTTTGTAGATTTTAATGTTGATTGTTGATGCATACCGATTACATATATTAAGTATGAGCCAAAAACGGACAGAGAGCCAGTTTAGCAGCGCATGTACACGACTGAGGACCTATGTACTCTGATCTAAATCAATCAATAACCCGTTTTTTAGTTCAATTTGACAATGGGCGCGTTTATAAGACGTAGCTGTTGCCCAACTGTTGGCTATTTGTCTTAGAAACGCACAGTTGAGTAGTTACCATGAACCAAAAACCCGTTATAATCGCATTTAGGAAAAAGTTGGGCAACTTTGACATTAGCCGTTTGTTTACATTTGTTCGTTGTTTACAATTTGGTGGTGGCTTTTTACTGTAATTTTCTTAATTTTCGCTTGTGACAACGTGTGCACACATAAGGTAAAGAATAATTTAACACAACGACATGATTTATAGAAGAATTTGCATAATAAAAATGATTATTCATGCGTTCAACAATTACGCGGTTTTTTGTTCTCTTCGTTGTTTTCTTCTTACAACAAAGATGGCGTCGAGATTTCAACAGCTAGAAAATAACTTTTTTCTTTCTTTCGGGAAGGCGTGATCTTGTGTCTTTCGTTCAAGAGTAGTTACGCTCAGCCCAACAGTTGGCAACTTTCCGCCATTTTTTCCATCGGAAAATTTTTACGCCACCTGAACTCAACGTGTTGGGCTTAGCCTAAACAGCTGATCGAAAAGACTTCCGCCGCTTATATTAAATTTAACGCCGCCTTGTTAGGTGGCAGTTGCAAACAAATTTATTATATTTTATATTACTGACGTGATAAAGTAACTAAAATATTTTATAATAATACTACGTTTATAAATATATGTTTTTAAGATGTTTGCTATATAATTGAACACTGTTTAATTCATTGTAACATTGAATGATTTTTCCAACACGGCGGCGGCTCAGCGTTGAATTCTAAATAGTATCGGCGCAACTATCTCTATTTGTTGCAATTTCCTTTGTTTACATTTATCAGCTGTTCATTTGGCAGCATATTGATCAAGCCGTTTCTAAGACGTAATTGTTGGGTTCAACAGTTGTCAGCAGTTACGTAGCAGATGAGCTAAACAGCTACGTCTTATGAACGCAACCATTGTGATTTTACCTATTAACGACAAATGCCATTGAACTTGACATAGTGAAAACCAGCCTTAACCTCCGCCACTATCTTTTTTGACCTTAAAATTCTACCCTCAACAGCAGCAAACAATTTTTACTTCAAAATAAAATTAGTTAATGGGTTTTTAATGCTTGTTATAATTTTAATGCAATAGGTTATTGCAATAGCATTCATTTAAACAATTTAATGTTAATACAAAAAAAATCATTAGCATTATTTCTTCGGAATTAATGCATTGAAATTTTCATTTACATTAAATATCAACAATTAATGCATTAATCTTTATCATTTACATTAAAATGCTATGCATTAAAAAATTAAATGCATTTTTCACAACTCTGCTTTGGACCACGTTAACCGATTTCAACAATTCTTTTTTTTTAGGCCCTTAGTCAATGAAATTTCATGTACGGCGTTAGCATGCGGCGAGAGTACCCGCTTAGAAGACGTGAGCACCTCTGTTCGAATCGCATCTGGCGGAAAGTTTTATTTTTTAAAAGCGGCATCGCTTTTTATACCCGTTCGAGTATAAAAGGGGAACAGTTAGTCTCTTAACGGGAAATGTTCGAATAAAAGTGAACTGTTCACTCCATATAAAGAGGTCACGTTCCTCTGCTATTGCTACCGGAGTCATCCCGGGTTAGTAGCATTTTTTGCAGAAAAGGTCCATTTGTCCATTTGTGCCATATTGGAGTACATACTAGGGATGCTTCGAATGTAATATTTTTCACATTCGCGAATGCGAATGTTAGGAATAACATTAAAAAAGCTATAATCAACTTAAGTCATCGTTTTTTATTACTTAAAAATTTTGTAAATCATTAGAACATTGACCGACTGCTTAACCTTACTCTAGTAGTCAAAGTTCAAGTTATATTTCAAAAACGTAATTTTGCTGATTTTTCTTCTCGTATATAAGGCCGGATGCACTGAACAATTGCTCACTTGGAGCACTCAAATATTTGCGGGCCGGATCTGTCAATTTGTCGTACATATTTTAGTTTAGTTTTCCACCAATCAAGGGGATATTCACCGAAATAAAGTATTTTCTTCACAATAGGCCTTCAATTGAGCTTTGATTTCACATTTTTTAATGTCTCCAGATTCTACATCCGAGCCTTCGCTTTCGCTGGAGGAATCTAAAATTATTTCTAGGTTGCTTTTAAGACTTTAGCAGTACTCGTTGAAGGCCCATCTATGTTGCTTGATATACTACAAACCGTTTAGCGCCTGAAGCTAAAATCCGGTTATTGTCCGCACCCTGGTTAGACAGACTTAGAGCCCATGTACACATTTGCATTCGCAAAATACTCGTATCATTTGATGCGAACGCGAATGTCGAAAGCGAATGCGAATGTCGAAAGCGAATGCGAATGTC
>NW_023473698.1:0-951 GCF_013731165.1 Rhagoletis pomonella
AAAAAATAGGTCATATATGCTAATATATGCTAAAAAGCTACTTACGTACTAAATTTTATGCAAATCGGACTATAAAAAGATTTATTCGAATGGACCGGTCCCTGGTCCACCTACCCGAAAAAAAGGAAAATTTGTTTAGCCTAAAACATGGTGGTTACCGAAGGCTATTTGTATACAAAATTTCATGAAAATCGAAATGAAATTTTTAATAATGTAATGTTTTAAATTCTTTATGAAGCTTTAATAAAATTGAATTTCAAAATACATGGTAACGTGAGGGTATAAGTCAGTGGAATAATTAATAATCCTAAAAATGTTCTTATTCAATTTAATGATAAATTAAAAATTCTTGAAGAAGGGTCAAATACTGAAAATATGTTAGTTATCATTTTCAATTTAATGATTTAGTTGATTTTTGTGAAATCTGAGATTTAGGGGATTTAGGGATTATTGAATAATAATTTATTATTCTAAATAAAATAAAAGTAATTGAAAAAATAATAAATAAACTTAATCAACCGAGAGGGGCTATTTGTGGAATCAAAAAATATTAAATATTTTAATAATTTTAGTTTGACATACTAATGTTATATTTTAACTAATTTTTTTTCATTAGAAGTAAGAGCTAATTTACTATTAAGTGGTTTAAGAGACCAATACTTTCAGTCATCTTATGATGAATTTACTGTATTTGTAATTCATTTAATAAAATGATTAATAGGGATACTTTCAATTACAATTGGTATAAAACTGTGATTAGAACCTGGTCGATTTATTAAAAAATTAGTTTGATTTAGACGGCCAGGAGTTCCATCAACTTTTACACCTAAAGAAGGAACTGTTCAAGAGTGAATTACATCTGCTGCAGTTACTAAGATTCGAATTTCTACATCTAACAATCGAAATCCATCTGTAGTTAATTCATTTGTTGGGATTATATAAGAATCAAAT
>NW_023473698.1:1051-3688 GCF_013731165.1 Rhagoletis pomonella
TTTATAGCTGAATATGCTAGATTTTATTTATGAGAACATTATTTTGTGTAATTTTTTTTGGTTGTGGTTTATTTAATATTATATTTTATATTAAATTAACTTTTATTTCATTTGTATTTATTTGAGTTCGTGGAACTTTACCTCGATTTCGTTATGATAAATTAATATTTTTAGCTTGAAAATGTTTTTTACCTTTTTTAAAATAAATACCTAATAGTACTGTAAAAAATAAACCTTGTGTAGCTTGTGAATGATTTCCTTCTATTAAGCTATGATGTGCTCATGTAACAGTTACTCCTGAAGCTAAAGGAATTGCTGTATTTAGTAAAGGAATTTGGAATGGATTAAAGGGTTTAATTCCTATAGGCGGTCATGATGCTCCTAGTTCAATGCCAGGTGATAAACTTCTATGAAAAAAAGCTCAAAAAAGGGTATAAAAAATAATACTTCAGATAAAATAAATAAAATTATCCCTCATCGAAGGCCTAAAGTAACAGAAATAGTATGTAATCCTTGAAATGTACCTTCACGTGATACATCTCGTCATCATTGATAAACAGTTAGGATAGTAATAATATTTCCTAATATAAATAATGAAATATCATATTGATGGAATCATTTTACTAAACCTGAAACTGAAGTTATAGCACCAATGGCTCCTGGTAAAGGGGCGTGTGTTGACAATAATTAGCTTCTCTAGAGTATAATGTTCTTAATACAGCAAATACATAAGATTGAATAATTGCTACTGCTGATTCAAGAATTAATAAAGCAATTTGACCAAAGAAATAATTATATACGAAAGGCCCGTATTCCCTAATAATGTTAGTAGTAAATGTCCTGCAATTATATTAGCTGCTAATCCAACTGCTAAAGTTCCTGGACGAATTACATTACTAATTGTTTCAATGCAAACTATAAAAGGTATTAAAATTGCTGGAGTTCCTTGTGGCACCAAATGAGCAAATATATGTTGAGCATTATTAATTCATCCATAAATTATAAAAAATAATCATAAAGATAGTGCTAAAGTTAACGGTAATGTTACATTTAACATTACTAGTCATTTAGTCATTACTTGTTCTTGTAAAAATATGAAATTATTAAATAAAATTAATGAATTTTCATCAATCATTATTTAATGATACAAAAATAAAAGTTGATCCTGAGTGACTTGATGGTCCTAGTAATGTTTTAAATCCTTTATGAAGTGTTAATAAAATTGAATTTCAAAATACAGTACACTGATGGAATAATTAATAATCCAAAAAAAGTTCTTATTCAAGAAGGGTCAAATACTGAAAATAAATTAGTTATCATTTTCAATCTAATGATTTAGTTGATTTTTGTGAAATCTGAGATTTAGGGGATTTAGGGATTATTGAATAATAATTTATTATTCTAAATAAAATAAAAGTAATTGAAAAAATAATAAATAAACTTAATCAACCGAGAGGGGAATCAAAAAATATTAAATATTTTAATAATTTTAGTTTGACATACTAATGTTATATTTTAACTAATTTTTTTTCATTAGAAGTAAGAGCTAATTTACTATTAAGTGGTTTAAGAGACCAATACTTTCAGTCATCTAATGATGAATTTACTGTATTTGTAATTCATTTAATAAAATGATTAATAGGGATACTTTCAATTACAATTGGTATAAAACTGTGATTAGCACCACAGATTTCAGAACATGCCCATAAAATAAACCTGGTCGATTTATTAAAAAATTAGTTTGATTTAGACGGCCAGGAGTTCCATCAACTTTTACACCTAAAGAAGGAACTGTTCAAGAGTGAATTACATCTGCTGCAGTTACTAAGATTCGAATTTCTACATCTAACAATCGAAATCCATCTGTAGTTAATTCATTTGTTGGGATTATATAAGAATCAAATTCTACATTTATAAAATCTGAGTATTCATAACTTCAATATCATTGATGCCCAATAGTTTTTAAAGTTACTGAAGGTTCATTAATTTCAGCTAATAAATATAATAATCGTAAAGAGGGAAATGCATAAATAAAAGTAAAAAATGTTCAAATTATTTCAATAGTTTGGCCATGTAATAAATTTCGATTTGTATTATTATTAAAAAATAATATAAATATTAAATAGCCAACTAAAGTAGTAATTATTACTAAAATTATAAATGTATGATCATGGAAGAATGTAAGTTGTTCTATAAGGGGAGAGGCACTATTTTGAAGGCCAAGAGCAGCTCATGTTGTCATTTATTTATAAATATTCTAATAAAAGTAAAATGCTTTATATATGAAGCTTAAATCCATTGCACTAATCTGCCATATTAGAAATTTGTTAAAATAGGCAATTCAGGATATCTATGTTCTGCGGTGTATTTTGTAATCATTCAATTGAAGAATTTAAAAGTATTGGATAAATTACTTGTCGTTGTGAAATTAAACTTTCTCAAATAATAAATATAATTAAAAATTGCGTTTTTAATCATTTTGAATTTAAAATTAGTCCTGTAAATAAAGGATATCAATGAACAAATCCTGCCAAATAGCAAACACAGCAAAATGTGCAACTACATAAGTGTCGTTAAGGATAATATCAACTGATGAATTAGCTAAAACAACTCCTGTTAAACCTCCAACTGTAAATA
>NW_023473699.1:0-3687 GCF_013731165.1 Rhagoletis pomonella
AAAGTTTTGGAGACATTAAAGAAGATTTAAGTTTTTCAAAAGCTTGCCCACAGGAGTTATCTCATTTAAATTCTAAATTTTTCCTGCTCAAACGATTTAAGGGTGCTGCCAGAGAAGCAAAGTCAGGTATAAACCGTCTATAATAGTTTGCAAACGCTACGAATCTACGCACTGCGTCTTTATCGCATGGCTTTGTGTACTTTTTAATGGCTTCTATTTTTGTATCATCTGGCAGTAGACCTCTAGATGAGCACTTGTGTCTAAGAAAGTTACCTCAGATCGTAGAAAATTACATTTATTTGGGTTATGTCGCAAGTTGAACTTTCTGCAAGTTTCGAACACTTTTTCTAGATTTTTAAAATGGTGCGCTTCACTGCATCCAATAACTATTACATCGTCGACATACATAAAAGCTTGATTAGGTGAAATACCGGAAAATGCTATAGACATCATTCTTGAAAACGAGTTACGTGCTACATTAAGACCAAAAGGCAAGACCTTCCAACGGAAAGCTCCCCGATCAGTGCTAAAAGATGTTATATCTCTAGAATTTTTATGTAACGGGATTTGGTGGAAACCAGAGATCCAGAGTTGAAAAATATTTTGCTCTTCCAAGGTTATCTAAAATGTCGTCTATACGTGCTAGCGGAAATTTGTCTGCAATTAGTTTTTTATTTACTGCTCGAAAGTCTATACACATACGGTACGATTTTTGACCTGTTGGATCTTTTTTCGGTACTAAAATTAGAGGACTGTTATAATTGCAGCAGCTTTCCTCTATTAAATTGTTTTTCAATAAATTATCGACTTGTTTGTTTATTTCTTCGCGCTGTGAATATGGCAATCTGTAGTTTTTTTTATGTAAACTGGTGTTTTGTCTGTCAGTCTCAATTTTTGTTCGTAAAAGTTGTTCAGAGTCATAAGGTCGGATTTTAAGGCAAATACGTCGGAATATTTTGAGCAAAGATCAAGCAATTTATTTTTAGCATAATTGGGTACTTGTTTTTCTAAAATCGATTTTAGTTCTACGATGCGTTTCGGATCAGATGTGGGTTCGTTAATTTTATAAACGTTGAAGTTTGTTATGTCTTCGGTTTGAATATTGAAATTTCTTACGTATTTTACTTCTTCCGTAGTGTTTATTAGTTTTAGTATCGGGTTTTTCGTGTCAACGATACATTTCGCTGTAAAAACACCACTACAAACTTCCTGAGCGTCTACAAAAACAGGGTTTTTGGATTTACCCAACTTAAATAACCGAAAAACTTCGCATCTATGTGGAATTACTAAGCTGTCGATAGTAGTACCGTGCAAAAGAGAAACGTTGATCCTTTCTGTCCCCAAACCAATGGTTATGCTATCGTTTGCATAGTTAATTATGCATTTGTTTATTTTTAAAAATTCTTTTCCGAGTATGCCGTCCGAAGGAATGTTAAAGCTGTCATTTACAACGTGAAGAGTGTGCGGAATGAAAATGTCTGATACTACCAAATTTGTATTTATTGTGCCCAAGGTTTGGACCGTTTCTGATGTTACGCCCGTGATATTAAAAATGTTATTGCTGTTTATTGCGGATTTGCTTGTTAGGCTTGAAAATTTTATAAGCGAAATGTCTGCTTGAGAGTCTACTACAAAAGTGCATTGTTTGTGAGAATCACTACAATTTATTTCAATGAAATCGGAATAGTTGAGATTTAGGCAGTAAATGGATTTTTCGTCTGTAAAAGTCGTTAGTTGTTTAAGTCTAGCTCCCCCAGTGTTCGCGCCTGAGGGGCTTCGGCGTTTAAAGTCCGAACATTGGCAGAATTTCGTGTATTTGAACGCGTTTGATTGTTATTTCTACTGCTTGAAGCCTGACTGTTGTTACTATTATTGTAGTTATTTCGTCTATTACTGAAACTATTATTCCTATTCTGATTGTTGTTTTGATAGCTAGTATTGCCGCTGTGTCTATTTGAATTGCCGTTAAACCTAAAATTGTTATTGTGATATCTGTAGTTATTGCTGCCTCTATAACCTCCTCGAAAATTATTTGTCCGTATGGGACGTGACCTAAAAACCAACACCTGCCGCTCTTTTATTATATTGTCGTGCTCCACAATCATCTTCTCTACAACATCTTTCGAGTCGCTGAAGGTTGACGATGCTAGTATTTACTTTACCATATCTGAACGGCTGTTGAGCCTACAAACATTTATTGTTTGCTCAACTGCCATCTCGTGAGCTTTCGCTTGTGTCATTCCTTCAATAATAAGAGAACGCTCCAGGGAATCTGCGAGCTCCTCTACCTGTTTCGCAAAATCTGAATAATTGTTGTTATGCACTTTCAAAGCTGCAATTTTACCAGCGACAACTTTCGAGTTATCGGGTTTTATTTTGTTTGACAGCGCTTCTTTAATTTGACTAACTGAGCTTATTTGCGTTGGTAGGGACTCGCGAGCTTTACCTTCAAGTTTGGATTTCAAAAATGCAATAAATGTTGTAGTGAGGCTTTCGTCTGATAATTCTTCAATAAGGGTAATTTTATCAATAAACGAGGCAAGTGATAGCGGGTCACCACTATAATTTTCCCTTATAATCGAGGTGCATAAACTTATAAATGATTTCTTTTGCTCAGGTGTTGCCATTTTTGCGTTGGTATTTTGAAAGAAGTTAATATTTGGTGAGCTAGTGGTTACGTAAGGGGGGTCGTCGAATCCCAAAATATCTTCCAGAAAAGACAAGGAACGACTCTTTTTAATACTATAAACTTCAAGGGTGCCAGTTGATCGTGCGTCAGCAAATTCTTCGTCGGAATCTGCGTCCGAATACAAAACGTTTTCTGTAATTAATTCGTCGAAATCTTCTGGTACTTTTATTTTGCAACCAATTTTATAAAAACACTTAAGTAGCTTTTCTCTACACCGCGATAAACTTTCAATTAATGACTTTGGCTTAACCCTTTGTTTGAAGTGCGAATTTACTAGTATTAAAATGTTGTTATAATTTTGTATTAAAGATATTCCTCTAACTTGCCCTCTTTTGTTGAGATAGGACGACTTTGTAACACACGTTTTGCACGCAAATCTTTAAATGCAGTATCAAAGTCTGGCATTTGACAAACCCGGCATAGATGTTAACAAAAAAAAATTTTGATTTATTTAAATTATGGCAAAAAGATGTTGGATTTTGTACGCAACTATAGGCACAGTAAAATTTTCACAATTGGCATTCAATCGGCATTAATCTTTGTTTTTAAAAAAAAAAGTTGTAAACGTGGCAATCTGATGGCACGGCCTGGTTTATAAGAAAAACATGTATCGATGAGTTTGATTTTATACAAAATTTAAAAAAAAAGTTTCCAGCACTCACTCGGCGAAGCACAGGAAAAAAAAAGATTGTTTGTTTGATAATATCAAAATTTGAATTAAACGTTTTGGAAAAGTTTTCGTTAAGCACTCTGCAAGGCACTGTTTATTAAAAATTTTAAATTGTTATATTTTAAGAAAAGTTGCGTGGAAAGATTTTACACGCCAGTGTAATTCGAAAATGTAAGAAAAATCATGTATGAAGGTCAGAAAAAACTTTAAGTTATAGAACACTTGAAAAAGGAAAGTTGGTTTGATACCAATAATTTGCACGCGACTGCAGTTCTGAAATACCATTAGAAACAGTAACACAAGTATGTACATATGTATATGATAAAGT
>NW_023473700.1:0-3687 GCF_013731165.1 Rhagoletis pomonella
TGCAAAAATATCAACTGATTAAGGGCATCATCATTTGACAAAAGGTGGCATCTTTTGTCAGAAATAACATTTCCAGCAGAAGAAAAAACTCTTTCTGACGATGCGCTAGTTGAAGGAGTGGCTATTACTCTACGACTGAGTTTATGCAGCAGTCCGTATGAAAATATACCTCAATATTTTCATATCGCCGCAGCTCTGCAGTAGCTTTATCAGTTCTGCTCACAAAGGTAGGTTGTTTAAGAAGACCTGAAAACAGCTCAAAGTTGTCTGAAGTTAACAAAGGTGTATCCGCAATTTGTGGTTCCGTTGTACTATCAGAATTCCCAGTTAACGTTCTCATAATTGGTATAAACATTTTCCCTTTTGTGTACCTTTGCTCAGATTCGGTAAAGTTCTTGAGCTCTTTTGCTGGCGGGTATAACAACAGCAACCGTTTTTAAATAATAAAGCAACTTAACTAAAGTCCCTTATAAAGCCATTGTCTTCTGAGGTAACATTGCATTTCTTTTGTAGACTAATTATATAAATGTACGTCAGGTGCATAACTAAATAATTTAGTAAAACTAATATATTTAAAAAAATACTTCATCAATATCCACTTTTTTCAAAATTGTCGTATTCTCTACTAATTGTTTGAAGTCAATGGGCGTCATTCGATTGCTCGACTTGCTTTTCATAACAGCATTTTTCACTCGCTTGACTTGATTTGGAAAGAGTATATCAATGCCATATTTGAAATCAAATATGTACACTGCAGCTAAACATTGATTTCAAAACTTTCTATGAATCTCACTGTTTGTACGGTGTTTCTCACTAACCTTATAGAGATCACAGCAATGAGTTCATACTGTTTAGATGGAAGTGAGTAAACTCATGCTGTTGTCTGATAAATACCCATTCATGCTTACGAAGTAATACCGAAGTACTGCACATTAAAACTGGTAAATCTGGAGAAAAAACAATCGAATCGCAACAAACGAAATTAAATTTTAAAGGGGAAGAGTAATACTTAATGATACCCTAAGTAGAAATGAGCGAAAAAATTTGATGTTTTATAATATAACTCCAAATATTGCGAAAACCCGTGTTTTTACACTTAGAGGTTAAGATATCTCAAAATTCTGACGTGGTAGAGAAATTCTGCTGCCAGTTTTGGATGCAGCACCGAAAAATCTACAAAAACCGATGCACTCTTGCCACCTGAGATAAAGAGATAAAATTTTTCGAACTGTGTAATCAATCAATAATCAAGAAAATAAAGAAATAAATACTTATCTGCGTGCTAGCATTTTCAACGCGAATACAATTTCACAAGAACGCAAGAACGTGGGTTTGCAACTTCATCTTTTTATCATCTTGTAATCATGGTTTGCATTTTAGTGCATTTAAATTTGTAGATTCTTGTAAATTCAGAAATTTTAGTTAAAAAAAAGCACTAAAAAGGGCACTAGGCACTAAACCATTTTGTTTGGTGTTTTAATTTTCAAAAAGCACTAAATCTAGTGCTTAAAGCACTAAGTTGGCAACTATTGCTGGCACATAGAGGTTGTAAAGTTTTTGGTATCGATGAACTTACTCGAAGAAGACGATGGCCGAAAACATATGATGAAACATCTTCTGGCAAGCCTTTGACAATCGTTAAGTCAGACAGAGGCTTTACATACGATATTTCACACATGGCTGGAATTCGTTAGCGGACAGAGCACACATTTACAAAATATTTATCGTTCTGCAGAACGTGCATGCATATTCGATTCCGATTTTATGGGTTGATTTCGGAGGACAACCGAACTTCAGTTGGTTGGCCAGTGGCTGAAATGGTATTACCGATGGCAACTAGCAACTGAAAGCGGGCAACTAAGTTGCTATATTGGCAACTGCATTCTTGTGGCTGCCGGGAAATTTGAATTGAGATTCTTTATTTCTTTTTTCAACTATTTTTTTTAAATTGTACCACTTTGAACTTTAAGAAACTTAATTATTGCTATTCATAATAAAAAACAATTTCATTTCAGTGGCGCTGTCCATCGGCAACCCAACTGAGGTTCCGTTCCCATCCATAATCGATCCGAAAGTCATAATCGTACGAACTAATCAAGGCTATCATAGAATCCATCGTAGTCCAATTTTTCGTGAAATCTACGAAAATGCTATTAAGTTCGAGTAGCTACGAACGCAGCGCTTGCTTTGAATACACACGTTCATAGCAGTTCAGATTCAGTGATCGCTTTTTCGTAGATTTTAAGAAAAATCGGACTACGATGGATTCCGCCACCAATATGTTTTCTCCTTTGACAAGATGTTGGAGAATCACGGCAGCACAGCCGTATACCTACTCTATGCTCTTACGTGCATATGCTAAATTTCTCGCACCTAGCCAAAGTGCTTGACAAAGGCAGAACGCATATCTTCAACATAATAACTTAAAGTAAAAAAGTTTAAGGCATGCAATAAAAGAATACAACAGAACCAAAAAATGTTCTCAAAACTATTAAAAATAAAATATTGCACGAATAAATTTCATAATTTAAAATAAAATATCGCTATTGTTTTTTATATGTACATACATATTTACAAAATAAATCTTAAATCACTCACAGTAAGTCCTAAACATATAAATGACTAATAAGAAAAATAATAAATAACAGTAATATGAAGAAGTATGTCGAGAAATCTCTAAATAGTAGCGAAACTGTATCTCAATAATAACAAGTAATTTTAAGCAAAAAATACAACCGACTTCAATGCGCATTTAGGTCGTTCTGGTTACGTAGATCCGACTGTCCTCCCTTTTCTTAAAATCGTTAAAAAAATGAATACGTATTCTACAGAAAAAATCAAGAAACATATTTAAGGATTTTAAGTAAAAATAAATAAAGGAAAACTTGTTCGTGATATCTCGACCAAGGTGTATTCATGATACAAAAATCTAAAGGTAAAACCGCTGAAAGGCAGCAACATTACAAAAATGTTTTCAAATTTCCAATCTCACAAATACATTCTCATTTTCGGTCTCAAATAAATGAAAATTTCAATATTTTCATCTATTTGTTTTTTGTTTTACTTTTATTTGGCATTTGAGTTGCTCTCAAAATTTCAATATTATAAAATAGACAAACTTCAAAAAATAAATGATGGCCGACGAATTGAGCAAGCGGTTTTACCTTTAAATATTTGTATCATGGGTGTATTAAACAAGGGGCCTTATGCATAAAACCTAAGCAAATGCTTTTTCTTAAAATTTCAGACCTTTCACTAAATTTTTTCAAATAAATTTAAGTGAAAGGTATGAAAATCTGAGAAAAAGTAATTGCTTAGTTTTTATGCATACGGCCCAAGGTGTTATTAACAACTCAGTGCGGCTCTCTTTTAAGATACTATTATGTAGAAAAATATAAACAAACGATTCAAAATTCATACAAATGGATGGTTCTTCTGAGAGCATGGTCAAATTCAATCACGCTTTGTTAGATACAATTTGATCTCTACTAAATAATATACTTCCTCTGTAAATATTTTATGAATTGTTCCGAAATTCGCTCCGAGCGCGTTCACTGTTGATAATTTGATTTAAATAGTTTATCAAACAATTAATACTATAGTTTGATCTGAGTTAATATATTCTTCAGTAATTAATTATACCGTCAACGAGCTGATTGGACCTTATCAGTGTGGCTTTAGGCCTGG